>NC_061108.1:121423676-121525721 GCF_015104395.2 Macrobrachium nipponense
CGTCCAAATTCATCTAGAAGGTGCAGTAGGTGATCTCCATGCAGCAGAAGATAGATATCAAACTGCAATTAGAGATTTCACACACCAAGCAGAGGTTTAGAGGGATTCAGTAATACCAAAGCATCTGAATGCACAAAGGAACTGATGAAGCCCTCAAAAGGGTCATTAAGAAGGTGGTCCAGAATCAGAAGTACATTATGGACATCAGTCTTACTGTATAACAAGTATCTGGAGTATGGTGGCATCTCAAACCTTGCTTGTCATGAGTTGCGTAATCATATTTCTGCAAATGTCAATGACCTTGTAATCGTGTAAGCTAAAGATAGCGATGTTCCAAGACAATGCAACAGCTACAGTGAAGATGAATAATTAGATGTTGCCCTTCAAAAAGTAGCTAAAGCTATCATGAAAGATTTATCCCAGTTACAGAACCAGTTGCAGAAGAAGCAGTCACAAACTCTTTTAAAGCTTCTTGTCAAAGTGTCACCAAAACTAAATGAGGATTCTCTGATTTCTGTTCACATTGGGAATTCGCTCACTTGCAATGTAAAAAAACATCCAGCTCCACTGCAAATTGGTCTTGGTGTGCTCCTCAAGGATGACAAGAAAATTTGAAATCTTGTCAAATTATTGTGTAACTTTCAACTATGATGAAATAAGGGGCAATTGATGCTGTCACTGAAATAGCTACTATTTGGAGAAGGAAACCCACATGCTAAGCTGGACATGTCTTTTGTACTTCAATAATCTTTCTAAGTGAATTTGTAGTGATGTACACATGGCTGGGCTTGAATTTCTCGGAATGCTCAAGGGTGGGAGCAACACATCCAGCATAAATTGAACACTTGCACCCCATATAATAAGAATTATGAAAAAACTTAACAAACATTAAGGGGTTATGTCAAAAAAGGCCGTTTTCCTGCTAGACTAGTGGCTTTGAAATAACTTACCAGAAAAATATTACATTAACGTCTTTTCTTTGTCTTCGTAAATTTCTCATTTGAATTACTGTACAATACCATAAGTGTCATTCTTCTCCATAATTTAGAAACGAATTGCACTTAGGACACAAAGAATTAAGTAAAACAAGTTCCTGAAGGTAAACAAGTGTCTTGTGTTATGTAAACAAGTGTCTTGTGTTATGAGGACAATTGGCTTGGAATTAGCGATTCAGCCAAAATAATCCACAGAGCAAAAAGGTCACAACTGAACCAAAGGCACCAATATTGCATATCAAAACCAACATTTTCAGCAGGACATTATTTCCAAAATCCCACATGATTTGTAAAACTTAAGACAAAATTACCTATCACATTTTGGCATCTTCCCACATACCCACAGTTTTGTGTGACAATAACGTGTTTCAGATAGGTATTTAATTGGTTCTTACCCAGAAAGCACTCAGACAAGCAAAATCAAATTGAGAGCTTCACTTTTGTAACAGTGTTAACATAAACAAACAACTTGGACAAAATCTGGGAGTTAATATTTTTCAGACAGTTTTGGTAACAGTAAATTTGCAAAAGATATGAGCATGACGTTTGTACCACACGGTAAAGAAATTTAAGATCACAATATAAAATCCTGAGCCTCAAATAATGGTTTAAAGGAAATTAATACGTACCAGTATTTGTTTTTACTGGAGAGGATGAGTGGGACCAGCCATCATAGGCATTTTTTCTTCAGCTGCTGTCATTGGCGGGCACCTTGCTGTTCTTCTCCCTGACTACTTTCAAGTTGAATTGACTAAAAGCACTTTTTGTCGTGAAACTATTAAAACACTTAGGTATAAGCATTTTTAGAGGGTTTTTAAGTACTTGTGGATTTTAGCTATTGGCAGGGGGTGTGTGATACTCATCACCCGCGAATACGGCAGTCAACTGTAGATGGTTACAGGAATCATCCTTCTTCTCTTATGTACTTGATTATGTAGGAAGAACAAAACTAGTCAAGCTCTTCTGCCATCCAAGGATGAGTCTCCATTTAAAAGACAGTTTGTGTTCACATGGGAGCATATTGGAGTTTCAGGACAATTTACTCTTTCTATATATACAAACTTGAAGTCTTTATTTTCATGAACCCACCTGTAACTTTCACCGCATTTACCCCTGTCCTTGAAGAAAAAAGTGGCACTGACAGTTGGGTGAGTGGTTTGTATTTATGGAAATTTGAGTAGTTGGGCTGCTTGCTGAGAGATAGGAAGTAGGAATGGAGGTAAAGCAAAAGGAAAGATGGGTACAGCTAGAGGCCAAAGGATGCTGCAAACAACATCTAGTAATGCCTGCACTGCACTTCTTTGAGTGTGTGGGTGGGGTTCGCACCCCTTGCTTCTATGCCACTGTTACCAGGCTTCAATAACAAGATGAGTTTTTTCCTAAGAGGTATATATGTATACTTATTATATATACATGTATATACTATTTCAAGTTTCAGGTTTGGATATCAAGGAATTGTGCGTGATACTGAATAGGCTTTATTTAATTATGTAAAGCATTAGTATTTCCATGGTAGTTTTAGTCATTATATATTTCAATGCTGCATTTTTGTGCTTCAATTAAGTGTTGGGCTTCAGTGTGAAGCTCATTTTTATTTTAGGTTTATTGCAGATATATACAGTTTTTGCAATTCTGATTTATATTTTAGTATTTGCATTTATAAAAGTTGATCTTGGTATAATGTATGTCAATTAGTTTTCATGAAATTTTTGGCATCTACATTGAGGATTACAGTGTAGTGGATTTCATTTGATGTCAGTGGAACATCTTCAATAATCTGAGGGATTTTGAAGTCCATTTGATTTCTTTTGTACTTTTACTTATTTCCATTTCATTTACTTCACTGGTAGATATGGCTTAGGTTAGCAGAGTCTTTTCCCCTATTTTGGAATGTCTAGCACCTTTTGATTTATTATCCTTTGTTTTAGGTGAGGTTTTTGTTCTCAGCACTTCTTGATGATTTGTTGTCATCCCCAGTATCTTGTAGTTCTTAAGGTGGGGGATGAAATTTTTTTTTCCTTTTTTTGTATTGAGAAAATAGACCTGGGGTGAGAGAGAGAGAGAGAGAGAGAGAGAGAGAGAGAGAGAGAGAGAGAGAGAGAGAGAGACTAGCTAATTTACATGTGTGCAGATCCCTTTGGCCCAAGGGTGCATGTGGTATTTAGCCTTTTACTCCTGTCCCCACTTCCTTTCTTCCATCCTCCATAGCGGGTAGTGCCATCAGTGCATCTCATGTGGTGCACTGCATACATTACTTGAGGTTCTTTGCAGCATCCCTTTGGCCCCTAGCTCCAACCTCTTTCATTCCTTTTACTGTACCTCTGTTCATATTTACTTTCTTACATATTTCATTCCTCTATTTACTTTCTTCCATCTTACTCTCCACCCTCCCCTAACAATTGATACATAGTGCAACTACAAAATTTTCATGTTACACCTTTCATTTCCATTTCAGCACTAAATGACCTCATAGGCTCCAGCACTTGGCCTAAATCCTATACTATATTCGATTCTATTCCATCTTGCTGTATGACCTCTAATTATTACTTATTATTGTCCCACCACTCCTGCTCTCTTTTTGGTGATGGGTTAAAAGTACCCCAGTGCTTGTCTTAATTGCCTAAAGTTCTTGCTTTATTCCTTCCTGACTTATTTGGTTGAGAGTAACCACTGAGGACCGTGGCAAGGGGCTTGGAGTATTGAGGGTGTTTTTCAGAGGTAATGTAATGGGTATATTTGCAACTCTAAAACTAAATTCTTTCTTATATGAGTATCTCAGTATCATATAGTAAATACTAAAAAAAAATCTCCCTCCCCACTCATTTTGTCTTTTTCAATAGATTCTCTGGGAATGTATTTTTCTTAAACACTTAATTTCACATATTCCAAGTGTTAAGAATAATAAATTTTGTAATTATTATATTTCAAGTATTCAGAATAACAAATTTTGTAATTAATAAGTAATTTACAAAAAATTTTAAACTTTTACAGTAGGGTAATTTGTATTTTTCCTAGGTATACAAACTGTGTGCTGACTAAACAAGGGAGGTACTCTGGTGCTTTTGGCCCACTTTCTGAATGAAAACTGAAGCAGGATAGACAAGTTGGTCTACCTCCAATATGAAAGGTTACTCCTTGTATACCTAGGAAATATACAAATTACTTAGAAAATTTGGCATTTGTTCCAACAGAAATAAGAAGGAAGTACCTGCAGGTAGGGCTGAGCCCCTTTGTGAGCAAAGCAGTGTCACTTTGTGGAAAAAGGGGCACCGACACTGCTCTGGTTACTCGTGGAAAAAGGGGCACTGACACTGCTCTGGTGGCAGTAACCTGGAGGGCAAGCAGTGTAACCCCACTGGCACTATCCCACGATGTCAGGTTGGAATCATGTCAGACTAAACCTGAAGAACTTGGTCCTCTTCTGTGGAAGTGGGAAACAGATGGTCTGCAGCCTTTGCTACAGTTAAAAGGCATGTACTCTGGCAATGGGTCATGGTTTGTTTGCTTGTATGGTGTCTTTATGTTGCATGGAACCAGTGGTTATTCAGCAACGGGACCAATGGCTTTACATGATTTCTGAACCACATTGAGAGTGAACTTCTATCACCAGAAACAATGGGTCATGCATGGGAGGGAGGATGGGTCGGTGCACACACCACTTCTCCCCTCAGCAGCTGTGCACTTCAACCCAAACACTTGAATAAGCTGTGGGTGAGAGACTTGCATGGTTCTTGATAGCAACTACATAGAGCCACCACCACAGGTCCCAACAAAAATGTGTCATTCTGGTGCTAGACCTGTTGGATAAAATTGCTCTGAATGGCAAGGGCTCAATGACCCTAATGTCATGAGCTCATGGGCAAGTTGGAGGGTCATAGGCTTTTGAGATTACCTCTTGTAACCAGGAGGAGATGGTGTTCGGATACCTTCTTGAGACGTCCTGTACACATGAAAAGGTGCTTGCATTCTGGTCTAAGGTTCTTACTCAAATAAAATTTGCATGGATAGGACATAGCGACATTTCGTCGGGCTCTCCATCAACAATTATTGAAGGGAGAGAATTGGGCACCTTGGGCTTGGACCTTGGGAATTCATGTCTTGGTCAAGAATTCCGGCTTGGAAGGAGAGCAAAGCGATAGTGTCTAACTCTCCAAGGTGGTTAAAGAAAGACTAAATTCATCCCGAAGCGGTGCGTGGTCTCTGACCAGTTATCACCTCATACACACGGGAGTTGCCAGATCTCACAGATTCCTTCCTCTCAATCTTTGATTGTTTTTTAACCTGTTTTTTTTAACCAGTTACCAGCTAGCACTTGAAAAATATCCTATTGTTAAGACTGAAGGTTTGTTCTGCATATGAACAAAGAAAAGGTTCCTAAACAACTCTTTCTAGTGTTCTAGTATTGAAAAATGCTGGCCAGCAAAGCAGTATCTCATCTGGATCTCCACCTAGATTTAGAGGGAATCATGTCAATATCTCTCCAAGCTCATTCCTGGAAAAAGGTTGTTACCAGTTCAAAACAGCAATGTGAACTGGGAGACAATTCTGCTTCAGTTGAGGTATTACTCAAGTTATGAAGATGAGTACTCCATTACCTGTCATTCAGTCTATGAAAATAGGAAGTCCCCTATCTCTTTGATTGGTAATTGAGCCATACCCATCAAGACGGAGAATAGCCACTCTCTGTTAACCACCTTTAAAGCTGGCAAGAGAGGGAAACAGTGGAAAGAGCAACTCTATTGTACTGCAGGGAGAAGGATGTACTGTAAGAAGAAAGAGGGACTTCATGTCTGCCCAACACTGAACCATTCCAAAACCAGAATTGACCTATAATCTAATAGCATTTCGAGAAAGGAAAGAGAACCCATTCCATTTTGTGGAATGGGATTGAAAAGTCCCAGGATGGAGAATCTTCAATTTTTGCTCCAATCACTGTTAGTGCAATAACCTTAAGTTAAGCCACTCAAGTCTAGAAGAAAGCCATAGAAATGGTCTCCAACACTGCAAATATTATTGCAGTAAATGGAAACCATTCTGACTTAATCTCTAAAAATTGGAGACTGATAAACAACCCACAGGCTGCTTGAAACACTGCCAAAAAGTCGCCTCCACCACCACTGGTATAAGCACTTTTGGCATGAAAACATCAGGGTGGAAGTTTGCATATTCCACTGGAGATCAAGGCACTTCCTGAGCTTTAGAATGGGGTGTTAATTAACCTTGTCCAAACACCACAATAACTGCAAATATGGAAAAAGCCCAGGAAGGGCCTCAGGAGTATACCAGAAGGTCAGTTCCATATTTGAGACTGACAGCGCAAGTGAAGTTTAGTCATCTCTCTTGGATGTTTGTCTCATGATGAGCAAAAGAAACAAGAATTTCCACTCCCATATAGTCTGCAAGAAATCCAAAATCCAAGAAAACCAAACTGTTCATTCTCATCCAATCCTTGGATGTCCATCCTGCTCCCCTCTCAACCAGAGGAGACCTGACAGAACTCTGATTTCTAGGACATTAATTACTCCATACCAAACCAGAAGTGACTCATTGGTGAAGGTACAAGCTGTGGCCGAGTCACTGTCAGAACCGATCCAACTTGAGCATTGCTGCCCCCTTGTATGGGGCTTTGTAAAACCGAGAAAGGAGAGGAACAAACCCTCCACTCCCTGGAAAAGAATTGTTTGGATCCAACGAACTTCTTAAATATGGAAACTATGCAGGTTAACCCCAAAAACCTCCCAAAGAAGGCTGAGAAAGAGAACATTCCCAGCCACCAGCACAGAAATGATCCTTAGACTTGGTACGCAACTAGTGAACAGGCCATGTGAACCCTACACTGAGTGGGTCTTACAAACCTTCCTCTTTGCGACCTTGAGGAATCACAGTAATGAGTTGCTCACCTGTCTATCATGGATGAATCGGAAGAGCCAATTACCTAGTTGCTAGAGGAAAATCCATCTACAAACCAGGTACAACTAGTAAATGAGTCAGACTTCTCAGTGAGTGGGTCATGCAAACACCTCTCGTTGTGGTGAGAGGACGGATAACTCATGCAACAGGGAAACAAACCAAACAGTTTTGACTTGATGTGGGCCCAAAACCCAACTAAGGGATGAGATAGAACCAAACCCAGAGTCTGAGCAGGCTGACACTGCAGTACTGACCTTACCTGGGGAAAGCTTATTATTGCTGACAACTGTGCCCCCCCACTTTCCCCTCTGGAGGGAAAAGATAGTGGTAGGTGACGATATAAGATTTAGACAAAGAAGAGTGCTAACAGCTCTACATAAAGCAGAGACTATGGTAACCTTGAGTTACTACCTCAGGAGACTGATGCCTCATGGACAGCTGAAAAGTTATAGTTAAGAGAACAGCACAGATGCTGATGAACCCTTCATTAGAAACTGCTGCATTCCAGGCTAAAACAATTACATGGGCAACCTTCACTTAAGATATAGTTGGCACAGAAAGTTGTTAGAAATCACCTAGGATTGATAAACATCAACAAGAAACATGTCTGGAACATATTGTGGATAGAACGACATGGGTAATGCCAGTTGGGTTTAAAACAGGCATCCCATCTCCCCAATCTCCAATTACCCCAATAACCCTTTAGTCAGTACATGTCCAGTCTAGCACATATGTGGAAGGAAACTCCATATATGAAAGAGATTGTTTGTATCCCTGTATAAGCAAACTGTAATCCAAGGAAGAAAAAAAAAAGGCAATATGGAAAATAAGCTATATATATTTTCAATTTATATCTAAACATATCAGAATTGCAGTTGAATGTTAGTTTCTGTGGTACAGTAGTAAAAAGTTTATAAAGAATGAATTTCTAAAGTTAGTATCTCTAGAAATGTTACAGTCATTATATCAACTTCATATGAAATCGGCCATAAAATTTAAAACAACCAATCATTTCATAGAATCTGCAACTGAACTTCAAAGGGAGCTTCAAAAGTTCTTATGCCACAGAAGAGAGTACTTTAAAATGTAAACAAAAATCCGCATCACAGTATTTTCCTATTTGTATATTACCATTCAATATACCTAATTTTTTTCTTTTTTCACTGCTTTTTCTACATAATACAGAGGTACAACATTTTTAGGGTATGTGGGTCCCTGTATTTTAATGTTTCAATTACTGTACACATAAATACCAAACTAGGAAATGAACACCATACTCTGCAGTAAGATAAAACAAAAAGAATTCAGAGTCTCTGCCTCAAAAACTACATGTTTAACATTAACACTTAAACTGTCAAAGTAAATTCAAAGACAATAATTAGCAGTTTTATATTTAGGATTACACTAGATTTCCTTCATAAGTACTTAAGGACTAAATGTTTGTTCACCTGAACTTATTTAAAACTTACTAACAAAGGTTAAAGAGTAACAAAGAATGAGTCATTTACAAAAGAAGCTACCCTAAGCCTTGATTCTTACAACATAATTGCATTTGAAAAAAGGAGAAAATGGATTATAAGTAATGCTGGCATACATTTTCATATAAATGCTAAACAAAAATACCAAAAGGACCCCTAGATGCATCAAATAATCATTACAAAATTCATTACGCTATCACTTTTAATGACATAATCCTTTTCACAAAATATTACAGCTGATACACAAGAAATATGAACACTGCTGAATACATAAAAAAAATTATTCATTTAGAATTCTAGAGATTGCCACATACCACAAATGAAGTACCAATTCCCTTATTGCACAGGAGAGCTTAGCTTACCCATAATATAACCAATACAAGAACAATGACAACAAAAGTTGCAAGTGGGTTCATTACCAAAACAACAAATATCTAAAATAAAATTTTAAAAAAGTTTTGCTTAGGATCAATCTAAACAAGTTTTCCTCCACAAACAAAAATGATGGCAGATACTCCAAAGTTAAATAATGCTAATAATACGTAATAATATTCACGATAAAGAGTAACAACAATAATAGTAGCAGTAGTTTTGTAGTAGTAATAGGACAGTACTTGTAGTACAAAGAATACATTAAAAATAAAAAAAAAACTTGAAACGGTCACTGCCTGATCATAACATATGCAAATTAAGCAACCAATATGAGTTAACGTAGCACCAACAGCACAAGTTCATTACAGCTTCTTTCCAATAGTTTTCTAATTATGAAAAAAAGTACTATAGAATGGGTACCTTCTGCAATGACTCCATAAACTTTTTTCTGAGTATCCCTCAGTAGTTTGTGTTGTGACATGAAGATAGCTCGGGTAGGTTACTTTATAGTGGCTACAGTGTCAGACAACTACCCTTCCAATATGGAGGGGCCGGAAACTGATAAGGAATTTGTTTACGAAAAAATTCTTAGGCTGAATACACTTAAAGTTTTAAATCATCACCCTTCCTAGTACTAATGGAAGAAAAAACACCTATAAGAGTTATCAAAAAACAATTAAGACATTTCAGTGTAAAAAACAAAGACATTTCAGAGTAGTTATTACAAAATGGATAAGCTGCATCTATAAAAGCATATCTTGGCATGGACAGATATCAAGGCTTACCCCAAAGAGGACTTGACATTATTTCTCTCTTTGGCCGATAGCAACTAAAGTTCCGCAGCAAGGAAAAAAAATAGTACTGTTAAATCTGTGATAGTATTCTAACTATAAAGTTGTAACATTATTTACTGAATACGACCCTGGTAGCATCGAATGCATGGAATAGCCGGTTATGCTATTTCTATTATCCAAGTCACGAGGTTTTTGGAAAGTCCAGCAGACATCATATGTATTTGGAGAATTATCCATTTCTATATAAAGTTACCAAGAAAAATTAGAAAAAGTTATTGAATTTTCAAGTGAAAAAGGTTTCAACAAGCTTTAGGAATATCTTCAATCACAACAAATCCCAGGTAAAATTATGGATATCTTATATACTTCTGTTGAGCAATTAATGAAATGTCAAGAACTGAAAATTATTAAAACTGTCTCGGTGCACTCTTACGTGATTGTGAGACAAAACTTTAAATACATGAAAACTATTGCAATATACAAATGGTGAAAATAAAGAGTAATGCTGAACTTGACCCATTCTACAGTAAGTAAAAATTTTCAGTTTCAATCATTAAAGGCTGGGCAACACTGAAATACAAAAGGGATAACTATATTAACCTCTTATGATGGCCATGGCATAAAAAAAATAAAAAAAAAAATGGAAAAGCCATCTTATGCAACCCATCAAGACCCAGAAGGAAGCATAGAAGACTATAACGAAGGTCAACATTCCTGCAGTCAAGTCAAAGATGTCCTAAAGGCATTCCATAAAAAGTAGGATCATCTTGCTTGACAACAGAATACAGTAAGGCAATGTGCCAAGTTATTGTCCCCAAGCTACCAATTCTGATTTTTGCTTTGTATTGCGAGGCTAATGTTGTCACTTTTGGGAAGATTTTTATTCACATTTTCCTAGCTGGAGATAATGGAAGAGGGTGCTTCCCACAACAAAAGAAGCAAGATACCACAGATGTGCTCAATACTGACAATTTTCTCTCTACAACTGGGTCTGAAAATGTTCAAGCAATGTATTATGCCAGCCACTTGCCTGGGGTGATAATTTATTAATTAATAGTTCAAGAATCCTGAGCCTTCAAGTTAAAAATAAGTGCAAGGTCCACAAACTAAGGAAACTTTGTTTTTGTTTCTGAATGACTAGCCTTGAGATTCAAATTTTATAATTACAGTATAACAAATTTTTCCAAATCTTTTGCATATCATTGCTCATTTGGTCTTTAGAGCCTTACTTCCAGCATGTGGTACACAGTAAATTTACAAATTGTTAGTTAATAAGTTGTAACTGCACTACAAATTGAACACAAGCAGACTCCAGAAGAAAAACTATTGCTGTAAAGAACACATCAAATGTTTGGCATTAATTAACAACACTAAGCCTTAATCGTATTTTAACTCTTCACTCTACTACTGTCATATAAAATTATCCATGTGAAAAAAATACCTAAGGCTTATAACTGGTGATCACATGGTAGTGACCAAGTCATTTTTTACATTTTGAGGTTTGAGTGGTCAATGTTTTAACAATAAACTTATATTCCAGCTATATACAAAGCTCCATTCAGTTGATGTTGGTGCAGAAAAAAAAATAAAAAAAAATTCATTCATCACATGACATTACGGCATCACTAAGGCCAAGTCATAATTTACGCTGTTGTCTCTATCGAGACAATTACTTTTCAAGCTTATGTTAAGAAGATACAAAATGTCTTCACTTAGAATGCAAGAGATTATATCAAATTACTGCATAGTCGCACAGTCTTATTCAAAATACTTGGAGTGATCTTCACTAAAAGCTGATGGCTCCTGTATAATATTGTAGCTGCAAATACAGTAAGCTTTTTTTACCAATTTGTAGCTGAAGACTAAGTAATATTGGAGATCAATTTATTTGCTCATAACAATCAAGACTACCCATCCTCCCTTTCTATCACTAAATTCACGTTATGCAAAACATTGCTAGCATGATGTAATGAAGCTAATGGGATGATAAACAACCCTGCAAAATTCCTTATATTCTCTCTAAAGATGCCATATTTCCAAGGAACCTGGAGAGCTGAAAATATCTTTTAAAGGATGTAGTATAGTAGAGGCATGACTTGCATTTTATCATTATCATTTTCCCCAAATACCCAAATAAAGAGACTAGTACTGGCATGCTCAGGACATGTACCATCAAATTTTCAGTTATTCAAACATTATTCTTCAGTTTCCTTTAAAGGTTGCTTACTCAAAAGCATATTTGGGGCATACTGAATGGTGTATTATATTAAAACAAACATATTTGGGAAAAATTTACAATTAAATAAGTTATTTCCCTTAAAATCTACTCTTGGACCAGCTATAAAATTACACCTAATCTTAATAATAAATAGTAATGACAATATTGCATACATTTTCTACTTATCATAAATTCTTTGGAGTCTCATTTGCACAAAAGTTCTGAATATCCGAATTGCAAATGGGAAATAGTATATTATTCAGTATCATATCACTGGTGTTTCTGAGTTCCCACCCAAAAGCCGTAACAATTAAATAATAAAACTTTACAAGAAGAACTGGTTTAGAAATCAAGAGGTGTGGAGACCCTGTACAATGTATGTGCATAAAGAAAAATACCTACTTATGTACATTTTTTCAGATTTAGAAAATTTTTGCATACCAATAACCTAAAAGAGACTGATGGTGATAATGCATTATATGACTGATCTGAACACTACAAAGGATGAGAGTGTGAGCTGTATTATAAAAAGAAAGGGTTTTCTTCTTGAGAAGCGGCTGGCGGGGCCATGCCAAAGCCAGTGGACGGTTGTTGGGGACCCCATGGGCCATGGTCTATTCCAGTGGGTGCTGGTGAAACGGAGAGACCTGAGCCCCCAATTCCAGTGGTTCGAAGCTGGTTCATTGATGGCTTGGGTGCTTGTTGAGCCTGGAAGGGGTTTGGAGGACTGGGAGCACTGAACGGGTTCACACCTGTAAAAGATGAAGGCGCAAAAGGATTGGTGGAGGTGGTGGTGTTGCTGAGATTGTTGTTCAAGTTGTTGTTGATGTTGTTCATGATGAGGGGAGAAGCTGAGGTAGAGTTCAAAGGAGTGAGACCTGTAAAGAAGAGAAAAAGCCACACACAAAATTACATTAGCTTGGCTTAAGGTTCCTTTCAACAAATACTTTGATTTAATACCAACAATGTGATGGGTGAGCTGGAACCTCACTCCATATCTCATATAAAGGAGAATGTGATCTTTATCTAAAATATGGGTGCAAATTCCTCAACAAATAGCTAATGAGCTCTAAACTCAAACTTGCTAACTAAAAATAATCTACCTGCATAAATAGTCAATGTACATATGTATCAACATTAATAAGTAACATTTTCACAACACTATTTCAATAAAAAAAACTAAAGATGTTTAGACCAAAACTACAATAAAAGCTCAATCAAACACGTAAATGCATTTGGCACTTGAAGCGTTTTTATTTCAGGAAATTTCTAAAACAAGTTATTGTGGATGCATTCTTTAAAATCTCATCAAAATCATTCCATAACATTACATTCTTTTCTCATATATAGCTCAACATTTTAAACTTAATTTTAATGTGGGAGTGCTAAGAAACAATACTGAATATTTTTAAGAAAGAGCACAATAGAAAATATATATCAGACTGTTTCAAGTATGTACTGCTAATTTCTATTTTTCCTAGGTATACAAACCTGTTTTTTAAGAGGAGAATATCATATGCACACTGAGATGAGCAATTGAATGAACATAGGAGGATAGCTGTATGGTGATGCAGGTGATTGAGGGAGGAATCTTCATAGCTTCCCCATGGATTCCTACACTTTATCTTTCACCCCAAGAGATTATTAGTGGGGTGGAAGAAGTGAGATACACATTAGGGAACTTGTTTGTATAACTAGGAAAAACAAACATTTTTTTGAAGTAATGAGGAAAAAGCCTCCTCCCTCTCAGGAATTAAATTAACTCCTGAGGAAGAGGGGGGCGACATTACATAATAAATCAGCCTGAGGGCATCCCGATACTTCCAACAATGAATCGATGGAAGAAAAGGAAGGAGATAAAGGCACAAAACTAACATGGGGTGTGACTGCGGCAGGAGACAAAGAACAGGAGAAAATCCCTCCCACGAAGGAAAGATGGAAACGCTATGGATGCTCCCTCTTACTTTAAAATAACTTCCACTGCATTCTAGGCCACGCATGACATTCTGTCCAGGGATTCGTTATGGCACAAACATTAGAATGACACCTACTGCAAGTTGTATGTGGATCTGTTGCTGAAGAAGCCAAAAAACGAGAACACAGGAAACCTCGAGTACCCAGGCACACACACACATTGTCGAGGCCGAGAAGGAGCAGAAGCAGCCATAATACAAGCACGCACACACACACAAAAACACAAGCGAAAACGGGTAATGAACCGGGTAAAAGGCTGAGAGAGGTCAACTAAAACTCTCGCCCAGACGTTTAAGAAAAAGACAACGATGTAATGTGGGTGGGTGAACCTTAACCACTTTTCACCTGATATAAGCACGTGTTGCCAGCTCTCACGAGATTCCTTGCTTTTCATCTACGATTTAACTGGATCCAGCTAGGTGCTTGAAAATTATTCTATTATTAAGACCAAAGGTTTGTAGCTATGAAAAATAAAAATTGTCTTAGAAAAGTTGTCATTTTTCCTAGATATACAAACCACAGCCTTCCATTCATGGAATATCTAGTGGAAGATGTAACAGCCACAGAATCTTGGTAAACAAGGTAGTTAAAATGGTGGTGAATAGGGAGGTTGCCCAAACTCTCCTTGTGCATTCATTCCATTCTTTCCTAGTGCCACAGGGACAAAGCAAGGTGTTTGAAATAGATATAACACTTATGAAAACCTCTGGTTTTTATACTTTGAAAACCTAGACAGCCCTGTAGCATATGTAAATTCAGCAGGCAGCCCTCCCCTAGTAGAACAGGTGCTAGTAGTGCACTTATCTTAATCTTATTCAGTTCCAATATGTACATCAGCCCAGAAGTGCTCGGACGGGAAAAGGGAATGGATGAAAAGGAAGGGGAGTAACAATTCATTCTGCAATCACTCTCCAAACAACAACATACTGGGACAGGTGTCAAGGGACTTGTGCGTGACATTCCTCGAGTAGTATGATGAAGGTGGTCTAGTTATGTCAGCTTGCCCTCATTACGTGATAAACTGAAAAATTCCTCTGAAAGTCAAGAGACAGTCCCATCCCCCTAACATTGTGAACTCTTGGGAGGCCAGACTCCTCTAGAGAAGAATTGTATGTCTGCTTCATAATTTTACAAAGCCAGAAGGAGAATGTGTGCCTTGGCACATCCTTATTGCAACATGTGCAACAAAAAGTCTACATTCCAACTTCAAGTAGCAGATTCTTTTCAAATAACACTTGAGGGCAAGGACCAGGCACAACATCAACTCGTACAAGTCTCCACTAACAAAATCTCAGAGAGAAATGATCAAGGAACTCTTTGACCTTTCATCAGGATTCAAAAGGTTTTGAGTCTTGCCTATAAATTCCAAGACAAAGGAAAATGAGAGTGCTGAAATAGACAATCCATGAAGTTCCCCCACTTTTTTTGCTTAAGCTAAGCTAAGAGGAACACATTCTTTAGGGTGAAATCTCTCTGAAGAGCAAGAAAAGGGCTCATACAAGGGACCTGTAAGACTACACATAACTAAAGCCTGCCATTAACATTCAGTTATGCCTGCACAGTTATGATTGTGCAATGGACTGAGCAGGCAAATCTGTGCCACTAACGATACAGGCCGTTTCCTCAGTTCTCCATAGGAGTCATGGCATCAACACACGATGCTCTGGCTGTAATTGGCTTGTTGACATCATAAAAAAATTTATGAACATCAAGTAAGATGTCCAGTGAAAGAGTGGTTGATAAAAACAAATTAAATATTCCCATGTGAATTTGTGAAGAGTTTAAATTTAGCCCCAAGGACTTTCATAATGTTTATGGCATATTTTATGAATGAAGGAAGAGTTCCATGGAAAGGTAATTAAGATCGTAATAGTTTTCTTTCATTTCAAAGAAGATGCATATACTAGACCTAATATTGTTTTCTATTTCATTAAAAGGGTTAATACTGATTTGTTTTCATTTAAAGATTGACTTTCTTATGACATGTTACAATGAATGAAAATCCTTAGTTTACTATTGTCTTCCTGTGTTTCATTTGTCTAACTTCATTTCAAAGTGAATGTTAACTTCATTTCAAAGCGAACTTCCGTGAGATGTAAGCAATGAAAAAACACAGTCCAATTTTGCTGATTTTGTTTAATCAGAAAGTCTAATATTATTTTGTTCTCAATTTAAAAATGAATTACATACATGGTGCATAATCATGAATAGATGCATATAGGCCTATTCTTGTTTTACATTATTTTGCCATGATAAATATTTATTCTCATTGAATAACTGTCTTGCCTATATGACTTATAACTACAAATAAACATACATAGGCTTAATCTGTTATGATAGCCTTTGGATTTGACTTGCCAAAGCAAAGTCTCATTCATGTAGAAGGTTTCAATGAAATCTACAAGACATTCAGGAATGATGCTGCCACTTTCAGCCTTCCATATACACTATTTTTCCTGTGGAAAAATGCCAATATTATAAATATGTATTATTCTGACTTCCGTATCAATTAATAAAAACAAATAAATCCAATATATCATCAATTTAGGTATAAGCACTTTTCAGTTTAATAAAACCCATCTCAATGTTCTTAATTAGTACATGTCTGTCTGCGGACGGACAGCAAACTGAGCCAAAAAAGTGTTCACCACATTGAAGTTGCAATGTGCATGTGCAGCCGTTTGGACTGAAGTTCATCGATTGAGATGAGCTATTTATGCAGGCCAGAAAAACTGAGCAGGTTGTCCACACTAACGTTCAGTTATAACTGCACAGTCCAACTGTGCAGATAAAACTGCACAAGCATAACTGAACGTTAGTGGTGGGCTTAATGAATCATCCCCCTCTAGATGCAATTTCTGGAGTGGACAAGACTGCTTAAACTTCTTTATTACCACAGACAACTCCACTGAGGTGGCAAGCAAGATCCAACCTCTTCAGTCAAAAGACCTGGGAAAGGTCTTCATAGCAGAGATGGGATGGGGAGGTGCTTATCCTGGCAAAGAAAATAAGGAATTATGCAACTAACTGAACAGATACTCAACTAGACAGTGACACCTTTTATGACACCAGTTGGTACACATTCACTGAGAAGCAATGGAGATAACCTGACATTGGTCTTCCACTGTTGAACATAGGCCTGGGAGGGGAGGGGGGGGCGGGGGGTCAGAAGATCGAAATTTTCCTGTTCAATCTGGTTTTGAATAGACTGAACATAAGGGATACCAAAAGGTCAAATAGCTTTTCCGTTACTTGGAGGTGTAGACCATTGCATCCCTACCACTTGACCCTGGTAGCTAAGCTGATCTGCCAGGACATTCCACGTTACCATAAAATGTACTTGGCTCTCAGTTCAACAGCCTGGAGAGCCACCCACACATGCAGCTCCAATGCTAGCTGGCTCAGGGACCAACCAGGACATTATCCCCTCCCACCCCTTGTTGATATAACCCACTATGGTTGTTATTTGCTTATGATTACCACTGAGTGTCTTTGCAGATTGCTCTGCAATGCAATGTCAGGCAGGCCACTAACACTTCCAACACCTTGACTTGAAATGCAGATGTAGAATATTCCAAGTACATACTCTTAAAATAAACCCTCCTTTCAGGTGTGTGCCCCAACCCAGCAGGACTCGATTACATCACTGGCGTAGTAAACTCCTGACGCATGTGAACACCTCTTTGTCATTTCTTATCCTCTTGCTAATTTCCCACCGAGGTGAAGCTCACTACATGGATTCCTCACATAAGGAAGTGCAGATACTGGCCTTACCTCAACAATGAGAATAAAACTTGTGTGTGTCTACAGACTGAGGAGGCATGAACTGACTGCATGGCTGCCCAAGTACGTCGCATCTACATTTGTTTGTTTCTTCTTCATACGAGAAAAAAAATGCAGCAACCCAGGACAAGAAATCAAAAATACAAACTAAAAGCTAAGAATGTTCAACTTGGCACATTCACCCGTTACTTATACAGTACAAAGAGCACTGAACAATTTTCAAAGATGATTATCGATTACACTAAGAGCCAGCCTTTTTACTGCCCAAAGGAATTACGTAACTGCAAAATGACCTTTTACAAAAATGGGACAGTTGAAATATGAAGTGGATGGGCATCTGTGAAGAAGCTGTGGTTTTCCCCCACTCATAAACCAATGCTACCATGCAGCTATCTATGTACCTAAATTTTTTCAATTGTTCAGCACTGCCAGTGAACAATATTTTCCACTTAAAAGGTGATGGTTTGAATTCCCATAGGAACAAATTATTGTTAAAAATCCAAATACTATAAGTAGTTTTATAAAACAATTTGACAAGTCCTAGCATATAAGTAACGCACAATATAAAGCCAAGTGGAGAATTATGACTAAATGGATTTGTTAGTTAACCCAGGGAATTTTAACTAAATGGATTTGTTAGTTAACCCATAACCAATGTGCCCAACCAAGACCAGACACCTGAGAACATGCCAAAGTCTGCGATGTTATCTGAATGTGAACTGAATGGCATAAACAGATTCATCATTGCTTATGGCATAAAAAAATCTGCTGTTTTCTATTTTATGAGTTTGCAATTGTTGTAATATGCTATTGAAATAGTTAACTTTAGTTTTTAAGTCACAATTACTTTGATTGTCAATTACTATCACTCATCAAATCTTGTAACCTACAAAAATTGGTATATCTGGTGCATAAATATAACAAAATCAAGAACACTACAAGAATCCAATGTTTCCCTAAATTTAGATATACACAAAATGGCAAAATCTCTATAATTTCCAAAAGCTTCTAATCCTCACTTTACATAAGATTTGTTAATTTTTTAACTCATTACAATTTCAACTTCTATCAATAAATGTAAATTCAAAATCAATCATTTCAAAATAAGAAAATTTCCAATGCAATGCAACAGAATGGTAACCTATAATGCCCTAATACTCTAATGATAAATAAAACTACCAGGAAAGTAAAGTGCAATGCATTACTAGGCAGTTCAGCTTTGTTAAAACAAAAACTTCTAGGTTATATCTTAACTTTCAAGCATTTTACCACATGACAAAACCAATACAGTATAGGCAATAAATTTGACAAAAATAAGACCACTGAGGATTTTCAAAAAGAATGAACAGGCATTATTGGTAAGGAAAATCCTTGAATGTACAAACTTCAAGGTTTTGAAAAAATTTTGTGAAGGCTTTCCATAATAGCATTATATTAAGGAACATTTTAGTTCCTTCTTGTAGTTAGATATAGGTTCTATCACAGAAGTGTACAAAATTATTTGTTTTAAGGATTCAAATTTACCTTGAAAGTAAATGCATAATCCAGTCTTGGCTCTAAAATCAAAGTTGTGCGAGGGAAGCTTATCTCTAGGAACATGGGGCATATGCAAAATAACATTTCTTTGTTCATTAAGTGCATTGGTCTTCAATGAAGACCAAGTAATGTTGCTACATAAGAAAATTTGAAAACATACTTTGGTTTTCTCAGATTATTGTACACTTTTTAATCATTGTAATTAAAGAGATATTATCTTATTTCAGTTCGGAAAAAAATATTTTCAACACCTGATTAACTACAGATACTGGTTTCCTTTGGTTTAAGGAAAATTTTACCTACATGCAGTCCCTGGTTATTGGGGGGGAGGGGGTTCTGTTCCCAAGGGGTACTGATAGGCAAAAACTGCCATTAACCGAAACTGGGCAATTTATGGCTCCATAATGCCGCCGATAACCAGTTATCGGTGCCATAAGCACCATTATGGCGCCTCTGTTAAGGTATGTTATGGCACCATAAGGCACCTATAACCAGAACTCGGCCTGTTATGGCACCATAAATTGCCGATTTTATATCGCTAGATGAGTGCCATAAAATGGGATCACTGATAATTGAGTCCTCTGATAACCGGGGACTGCCTCGATTGTGAATTCAACAAATCGCCAAAACTTGTATTGTCCCTCTTGTGGTTGAAATGTAATTTTATTCCTAATCCTTTAAAGGTAATAGAAATGTATGTTCCAAACTCAGTTTGAAAATCCTCAGTATGTCAATTAAGCCATGAATACCACCGAGCCAAGTCTAAAGCAATGATCTGTGTGCGAGACCCACATCCAGGAGTCCCATGTCAACGAAGCAGCAAATTTCCTGCTGGCTATGTAGGTCACAGCCTGCAAATTCTAAGAACTGTTAGTAGCTTATAAGAGGGAAATACAACACTACATTCTGAAGGTAGAAGGTAAAAGATAAAAGTTACTTATAAAGTACAAAGAGCACTGAACAATTTTCAAAGGTGATTATCGATTACACTAAGAGCCAGCCTTGTTACTGCTCAAAGGCATTAACTGCAAAATGACCTCTTTTACAAATATGTATAATATGAAATCAATACTATGCAGTTCTGTATTACCAATATGATTAACAGATTGACAAAATCTTTTATACATATTTTATACATTTTTTTTTTTAAAGAAAAGATGAACAATGAAAGCATGCAAGCATTCTGCTCTGGCATCAAAAATCAACATCAGTGCCCAGCCATCTTGAATTGGTTAAAATAAACCATAACATAATTCATATCTAGCAATAACAAACATTTGAATGTGCAAGCAGCAAACAAAACTTTATTCATTCATATAGCACTGAATGGCCATATCATCCATATATATTCTAGCAATTTCCATTATTTTGTCAAAGGATGTACATTACAGTGTTTTACATGACTCTGAGGGAGATAGTAGAAACAATATTACTGTACTTGATGTAGTTTGCAACTCCTCCCTATTTACTTAAGGTCATCAGACAGTAGTTATTTTATGAAAAACAGTAGTTATTTTATGAAAAACAAAAACCACAAACTAAGTTAAAATTTACTACTTACTGCTGGCCAATACTTTTTCATATATATGTATACTGTAATTTTATAATAAAGGTACTATGAACAGTTGAGGAATGTGGCTTTGTACCTTGTATTTAAAATGTACTCAATGGTAGATATTACCAGGAATGTATAAATGCACACACAGCTCGTAAGTTTTGGTTGTTTGTCATTGACTTTGCTTTTATCTTTAAAAAAAATTATATTTATTACTAACAATTTCTGTCAATAACTTTCAAACTGAATACAATGTCTTTAGTAATGTTGGTTTCATGGAAATAAAAATTTATTTTGAACAATTACCTAGTCAAAAGTCCAGATCTATAGTATGTTGATAGTGACTACATACTATTTTTTGTTGTTTGCTTGCATTGGTGTTGTCTACTGTGCTTTGTATCAATCTGTAGTAAATATAATTTCAGTAAAACCTAATAAATCACATGCAATCATGTACTAATGATGGTTTTGTACAGTTAAGAACATGTTTTAAACTACGTGGTCCAAAGTCCAGGCGTATATGCATGTGGTTTACTTGATTTAGTGTTCCTAAGTTTTTGTTCCTGTTAACTATTTTGCTTAATTATTTTATTATAATTTTGGTGTTACTTTATATACCTTATTATGGTTTGTATTTTACAGAAATTGTTAATAATAGTCATATAAAATAATAAAAAATGTAAAATCCATCTTAAATCTGGTAAACTGATAAGGGTCAAGATTTGTACATTATTTGTTAAAAGAAACTATTTGAACATGTCATGTCATTTGTCACCCACATTATACTTTGTATTTAAATTTTCTGCATGTGGGATATATCATGGGGGGGTTACGTTAGCAAAATGTTTTATTTAATTATCGAACACAGAAAAATTAACAAAGATTACATAAAATTATTTTTGCACTAATTCTTCACTATATTAAAATCTGAAATGTTGGTTTTCCTGTAGTGTGATTATACTTTGATGGGTTTTACTGAGGCTTATCAAACCTTTGATTTCACCTACTAATTAAGTGAGGTGCGAATTGATGCAACTTCCAAGAAATTGACTGCTTGCAGTCTTTGCTTTCCTCATACACACTCTTATGTTGAGAATGGGTGGAATGGCTTGTTTAGTAGCCGACTGGCTTATTAGTGATATCTAGATTCTACAATTTATAGAAATGTAACTTGGACAACGTTGGGTACTTATAGAAAAAATTAAAGCCATCTTCAGCAGCTTTTTTTAGTCCACGTAATTTTCTCTACATCGAGATAACTTTTTGCAAATTCTAATAAAAATGTTTTAAAGTAAAAACCAAATCTTGTGATAAGGATTAGATTTATTAAAATAGTAATAAAATCAAGGGGGTTTAAGAGAATATCTTATGGAATATGGAACAATGATGATTATTGTTTCTGCCAAAAATAACTAGCTTAAGTGAATAACATTATTCTGGTCAATTCTTGCTAAATGAATATTTACACTTAACCTAAGTCTAAAAATGACAAATTTTTTATCTGTTTGTATTTTTCATAACTAATAAACCTGAGGTCTTAACATTAGGATAAATACTTAGCGCCAGCTGGAAACCGGTAAAGTTTAAAATAATTGTGTACGCAAGGGACTATTGACATCTGTGCTTGGTCACGAGTCATGTGGAGCCACCCACGTACCCCTTTTAACTGGTGACCCTGTTAGTTATTCTTCCAACCCAGGTTAGTTGATAGAGGGGTGGTTAGACCTCAGGTTTGTTAGTTATGAAAAATAAAAATAGATTAAAAATTTGTCATTTGTTCATATACGAAACAAACCTTCGGTCTTAACATTAGGATAGACTTACTTTTGGTGGGAGGTAAGTACTATTAACCAACTGGGAGTTTGCCACCTTTGATCAGTTTTCTGAATAGCAGTATTCTACGAAACAACTAACCAGTATTTCAGAATCTAAGATATATATGAATATCATGGAGTCAGACTTCTGGGTTTCTACACATTGTCATAGTTCATTACCTCTGAGGTAGATAAGAACATCTGTTCTTCTAACAAACCAAATTATCCACTTATGTAGGTTTGTTAATATTCCTCTCCCCCTTGCTAAAGAGCTAAAGAGAGGAAGAAGGTCTTGCTACTGATAGGTATCTTCCACTGATAGTAACTCTAACAGTATGGCTACTTCACTCACCTGTATCTTATCCGTTCCAGCTTATGATGGTACTCTCTTCTTACTGCCTGAAGTAAAGAAGGAGAAAGAAATTTGAAAAGGAAAGAGGCCAGTTATCTCCTCCATTTCACATTCATACCATCATCTTAGACAAGATACCAACGGACCTGCCAGTGGTGCTGGATGAGTTACACAATTTGTTGAGCAGCCACCAAAGGACCCAAGGAAATTGAGTCCAAGGACCTCTGGGCAACCTCCTTTATGTACAAGAAATTGAAAGTGGTTTGTCATAACAATGAACCAACTCTCAAATTTTAATGAACAGACAGACACCTTCTTAAATTGCTCAATATGAGTTCAATCTTCTAAATGTCATGGGTTCTTGTCTTCCCTCCATAATTAGACTTGTTTCTGTTAAATAAGGCCCTTCTGGCACTTCTTTCCTGACTCCACCTGTCTCAACAAAAAGTCTTCGTCAAACATGTCGAAGAAGTACAAGGCTCTAACAGAACCTTTCCATTAAACGTCCAATGAACTGTGGGTAACATTCTTCATGTAGAACATGAAAAATGGTTCAATACAGCCACGAACCAACCGTCACGATCATTTTAACAGATATGTTCTTAATTGCCAGAAAGGCATGTATTCTTTTGATGACCTTCCCTTCTGTATGACCCAATGGGTACAACTTGACAACAAGTAGGCTTGACTGATTGCCTCAAAAAATAAAAATACATGGAAATTTCTGACCACTTTGCCTCTGTTTGGCTTGTGTTCTCTTACGTCTACCACATTTATGTTCTCGGTGACGTAGTTCATTTGATAACCACAGAGTACTTTGGACTAGTCAAAGCTGGCCCTCCTGAAGGTCTCTAACCCAAACTCACGCCGTACTGAGTGTGACTAAAAACATACCTGTCGGCATGACCTGTGGTACATTGGCTCATTATCCTGGATTCTGGGGCAAATTGAATGTTGTTCCCGACTACTTTTGAATCTACATAAAAAACCTGGCTATTGAGTACTCCCACTCTACCAAGGTCAGAGCAAGACAGTTTCCTCGTCAGTTTCCTGTAACGTGACTGACGTATGAGCTCGGTGGTAACCCAGCAAGTCTACTCTGATACAGAGTATGTTTTCATGTAGTAGATCAAAGTTTCTTATGTGCACCAGCCAGTTCAATGCTCCTAAGTCATCCAAAGATTACTCAGTGTGAAGTGATATTCACATGCTGGATGACCCAATCACCAGTCAAGTGTGTATCATCATACAGGTAACTACATAGAGACTTCCCTCCGTTCTGACAATAGCTCCACAAGATCTTTGTCTACTGACAGAATACCTTTAATGGACAGAAACCTCCTCTATAAAGGCAGTCACGGCCAAAAGGTCATTCTGTACATGTGAGATGAAGAACTCTGGAGTCGTGTTACATCCGAGCTGATGCTCTGCACCCAAATTCTTAAAACTGTTAGTTTGAAAAGGGATACTGGGCAAACTCCAAACCTGAGATATTAATTCTACCTATCGGTGGTGCCTCTTCCCCACACAACCTGGTAGAGAACATGGTGCTAAGATAAACCTTATCAGTCACTCATCTTGGGTCCTCCTCAATTACTGGAACCCCTTCCTCTGTTCAGGATATGGTGGAAAAGGTAGAAAGGAGGGTTTGCATAACCTCCAGGTTGTTCCCAGTATCCCAAATGGAATCCTCAGACTGCTTGAAGGGCGAGAACCCTGTAGCAGACAGGTCTTACGTAGTTCTTCAATTATACGGATAAGATCATAGGGAATGTTCTATGATAATATATTCTACTCAGACACATCCTAATTATCCTACTGTCCAAGGAATTAACCTGTTAACAGGACAGGGCTCATTCTTCATAAGGAATTAACTTTCCAACTACAAAACACCCTCTGCAGTGATCTGTTACAATATACAGACATATGTTCAATATATTACCTTCCAAAGAGAAACCCTATATTGCCAAAAACCACCATGGTGCTATTCTCGAGCAACCTAGCACAGAATTGTACCCAACGTCACTTCACCCAACCTCGACTCTTGAAGAATGGGAAATTCTCCACCTTCCTCTTCCAGAACTCATGAAGTTTTAATGATTTGCTTCAGCCAACTGAAGCTCGTACCAGCTATGCTAGGTTCATGACTTCAATACTTAGAAACTAGGCCAGGATGGAAGAGACCCTTTGAAGAGACCCCTTTGAAGATGCTAGGTTAGTCTAGCAAACAACCACTTGGACTAGGTTAAGTAGATATGGTCAATTCCGAACTGGTTAACTTATTTTAAGTTGGCAAGATCAGGTTAATACTGGCTTGGTTAGGTTGGTTAATTCTTCCACCAATTAGGCTAGGCTAACTCCTCCATCACTTAGGCTAGGCTAAGTCCATCAGGGAAGTACGCTAACTAGCTTAATCTAGAAACTCAATGACTTAGGTTAGGGTAACGTCGTCCAAGATCCAAGAAAGTTTGGACTATACATGCTAGGCTACAACCACAACCTGCTAGGCCGAGGTGGTAAAGGGTTCCCCAAACGGGTAGCCTAGGTACTAGTCTATATATGATGTGTATGCCGGAACCAGCTAACCCAGGAGTTAGGCTAAACTAACTAAGAACTTTACCACTCAGACTAAGCTAAGATAGTAAATGCAGGTTCGAAAGTCAAGACCGCAACCATTAGCTAGGCTAAGTTGGCACATGTATGCCCAAACCAGTTAGTAGTGGTAGATTCGGACTTCCTGGGGTAGGCTACGAATTTAACCACTTGTTAGGTTAAAAGGTATGGCTCAATTAGCTGAGCTATAGCATCCTAGGTTACGAGTGCACTATTTAGGCTTGTCTACCTAAAGTGGTGAAAGAAAGAAGTTCCACCTCCTCCTTTTAACTTGAAGTTTTCTTCATGGCCTATACAACCGAAACTCACTCAATGAGTAGGCCTGAATCTTACTTTACGGGATACTTATCGCCACCAATTCTACTCCCAACAAAGTAAAAACCCCTTTGTGTGATCAGAGACTGAAACGTGTTTCATGAGCTATTGTTAAGAAGAATGGTTCTACAGTACTTTACTGCAAAGAAACCAAGCTATCGACTAACTGTAACTACTTGTCTAAGAGTCGAAGCATTTGGTCAATATTCTTATAGGAACAACCCAGATTATACCAAAAAGTATATAAAACAAGGGAAACCCAAAGTCTGTTAATTCCCACCATGCACACTGTATTCGATTACTAAGAGGAATCCTTAGACTGGTTGTGATGGGTGCCCACGTTGGTAGACAGCAGGTGAAATGAGGCTGATGTACCTTCACTTCTCTTAGCACGTAAATGAGAGGGTGACACATCTCAATAACTACTGCATGGACCTTACGGCCGTCTAGCATTGCGTGCATTGTAAAACTACGTTGTTCTTGTTATCATGATTAAACCAGCAGTTGCCAATTGGTTTGTGTTTACCTTCCAAACTTAGTATAAAACTTACACAAAACCGTGGAAATAAGTGAATTTAGCGTATCTATTTGCAATCTATGTACAAATATGAGAGCAATTTTATCGTTACTGTATTGCATTACTATGACATCTAGAATTCAGGAAACAGTTTGTAAAGGCATCGGCATATGTATCAAGTTTGTCTACATTGGCAATACTGATTAACCAGTCCCCAAATTCTTACGAATGATTCCTACGCCCGTCACTGTTTACACAGTTGCCTCCTATGACCGTCACGGTCCTTCCAGCCATCATATTCCTTACGACCGTCATATTCCTAACAACTGTCATATTCCTCATGGTCTTAAAGTCCTCATAGCTCTCATGGTCATCATGGTTCTTAAGCCCTTCATAGCTCTAATGGGCATCATGGTTCATACGCCCGTCATAGCTCTACGGCTGACATGGTTACCACAACCTTGGCTATCACTGGACTGCTGACAACCTAAATGGCAACCGTCTAGAGTAGACTGAGCTTAACTACTGCTTAAGCTTTCTTATTCAAAATTTAACTGGAGCAGGCACCAGCATTGCCGCTTATCCTACGAGAATAATGATGCCACCGAAGACGAGAGGTTGGCAGCAGTAGGCTGTGAAGTCATGACTACTGCCATTTTGATAGCGGTTTTGGCTATGATGTCATCACGCTTGATGGAAACGTGAGGCTGTTGATGGTACTCTCGCTGCCAAGACCAAGAGACCCAAACTGCTGTGGCATTGCTACTTTTTACAACGATGTGACAGTCCTGGCTCGAATATGAAGAAGAAATTATTCTTCTCCTCTTGGCACGAGGATCAGTCACGAAGTCCCTGATTCTAGCATTCTCCAACTCTTTACAGCCACACTAGACCAAGCTTCCATCAGTCACTTGTTCGACAATTACAACTACTTCTTGTGATTTCTTATAATAGGGATGTGACAGTCCTGGCTGCAAGATGGAGAAGAAACTTCTCTTGCCTCGAGAGTCAGCCACGAAGTCCCTATTCTTCAAGGATTGGCAGGAGAACGCACTGGCGTCAATGTCACCTAGCTTGTTGATGCCTAAGCGGAAGGAGAAGACAGAGAAAAGACTTGTGTCTTTTCCACTGTGTTTGTTATATCTCCTAACACTTGCAATTTCTCTAAAAAAAAAAAATGTGCGTCGCCAAATCTAAAAGCTTAGTTGTAAAGTACTCTTGTACCTCAAAGAAGCGAAAATGGAAGCATGTCTCCGTGTAGGCTGCAGCTGTGAAGTGACGTCATGGCAGACGCCATGTTTATGACGTCACTGAGCATCTTGAATGCGAAGCCTGCACTTGACAAGAAGTGCAAGGCTGCTTTTGTTATTCTTGTAGGCATAGCAATCTGACTCAAAAGTCTGCAGTGTTGTACTATCTGCTTCTCTACAGATGCTGACGCATTTGACCGCCATTCAGTGCATATCAGGGTAGAAGGAACATCCATAACATGGGACCCTGGATGGCAGCGCAACGTCAAATAGCAAACCAACTGTCCTTCTTGGGTTGGTACTCCTGATAGGCCTAACACGGATCGCACACCTCCATCAACTCTGCCCACGTATCTGGAACGAAAACAAGATGGCGATGCACACCTCTCCCCGCAGGGAAAGGAGCACAATTAGTCAAATTTACTTCCCAAAGCACATCCTGAGACATCCAAGCTTTGGATTCACAGGCAAGCCATATGATATATGTGAAAATCCAAAGTACAGGCAGCGAATTAACTGTATCTGAAGAGTTTCTGCACCTATGACCTACTAAACGATGTTTACCCTGATGTCAAAAGCGTTGAAGATAATATCCAGGAAATCTCGAAGCATGAGAAAGCTCCATGTTCACAATAGTGCCCGGAAATTCCAAACGCAACAGATTCAAAACAACAGGGGGCAAACTAAACCGGCTTTAAAAGGACAGAAGCAAAGCATGTCCTCTCTTAAAGGCGGTAAGAAAATAACTAACGGGGTCACGAGTTAAAGAGGGGTATGTGGGTGGCTCTACATGACTCGTGACCAAGCACAGATGCCAATAGTCCCTTGTGTAGACAATTATTTTAAACTTTACCGGTTTCCAGCTGGCGCTAAGTATTTATCCTAATGTTAAGACCGAAGGCTTGTTTTGTATATGAACAAACTAGACTTTGTTATATTACTGTTGCATCATATCTATGAACCATTGCTTTAGGTTTTGTTAGTTATCTTGGAAGCAGACCATTACCAAGTTAAAATCACTGTTACTCATGATGCTTGTGTATTTGATGAGTCTGCCCAGAGGGGAAGAGGCCAAACACCCTCAGCCTCAGCTCCACAAATGCCACTTGGATGGGAGGAAATTCCAGAATAAAGGCAATACACAATGTCAACAATCCTGCCTTTTCAAAGGTCAGTTAACAGAGACTGAGGCCTCCTAGCCTTCCTGTTGTTCACAGGTTCTGAGAGTTGGCACCAGCTCAGTCCTTGAGCTGCTAATTTAAAGGTCTTTTTCTTACTGTCATCAGTATTACTGTGATGTTACTTCATAATAAGTAATCTAATCTCCTTATTTCATGGATGGTAAATTTTGTCATCTTGCTCACTTCCTAAATCTGATAGCAACTGCCAGTTAGATGTCAAGCAGAAAGCGGAAACAAATGGATAGAAAGCTCAGCTATTTGCAGTTACCTTATGATTGTGTTAGCCACAGATCCCCTCTGGTGATGTGGGTTCTAAAGGAATGGAATGTCATGGCTGGTAATTGAAGCATACTAGTGGAAATAAAAACTTCTCGAGCCTGCATGCATAAACAAGTGCTATGGAGAGGTCTAGTGTGAGTGGCAATGGATTTCCTTGAGATCCAACATCCATTCAGAAGCTGTATCAAAATTGCAGCCAAATATAATGTGCAAGAGGGTACTTTACTTTTGACTGGGTGCATTTAACAAATGCTCTTTACAGAACCCTTCATGTCTTTAAACCCATACAGAAATTCTGGGATACTGAAAATAACCTTTCCCAAGCAAGACCCCCTTGGTAATAAGCACTGACACAGGAGGTTCTATCCATAAGGGACCCCTGACACTCTACAACCACAGGCTTTTGTTGCAATTTAATGTAAGTACAACTGAAATCTAAAGTCAACCATGCACTTGTAATAATCTGCTCTAATCACTGAACAATCTTAGTCTCAACGAAGACTTAATTCAGTTTGGACATAGCACCATGTTTCAAAGGGATACCAACATTAGCACTAGGAGTGGCTGCTGCAGCTAAACTGAAGAGAAAGAGGGTTAAAGATTGGTTAATGAACAGTTAAAGACTGGTTAATGAAAAGAAAAATTGTTGGTCTTTTTTGCAACTGAATTGCCATTTGCCAACTCATACTTCTCCTTTTTAACTTTTCGTGCGGAATTATGTAGGTGTTATTCCTCTTTCCTGTTATTATAATCTTTGGATTTCACTGTCTAAAAACATGGATGTTCTTTATATAATTCAATGAAATCACTTTAGAATTCTTTATCACTTAAGGTCACAATGTTTATATATACTATGGATTACAAGATGTGTATTTTCCTCAAGGGTTGCTGTGCTACATGAGAATATTGCTAGATAAACCCCTACACATCACAATCAGGAGATGCTGAAAGTAAATCGGGTGAACTTGGAGTGCAAGGTTCCCAATAAAATCATCTGATTACTGTCCCCCTTCCTTTTGGAGGGGAATGTCCCCATACCCCATTGAAAAACACCAGATTTTCTGCACAGCAGCACCAACATGCAGCCAAGGTGTCTCGCGGTGTCAAACTTCTCACTTCCAGAGGTCCTTTTATTTGTTACACCGTTGGACTGTGGAACAACCTCCCTGACAATGTCATGCAATTTGAATTTTAGAAGTTCATGCTAAGATGCAATTGCACTGCTACCCTAAAACCATCTCCTTGGATTTTAATAATTCACTTATATTTTTATTTATTTATTTAAGCTATTTTCTAATAACTATTCTCCTGTTTCTGTATTTCCCGTTACCTTCTATCACTTCTTTAGAATGAAAACCATATTCTTTGGAAGCTTGAATTTAAAGTCAATTTGGAAGCTTGAATTTAAAGTCAAGGGCCCTTGTGGGCTTGCTCCATATAAACAGGATTCATCACCTGAATAATAAGGATATAATAATAATAAATACTTGTTGCCCTGCATACCACTCAGTATTTGTTCATAAACAGAAAAACCCTTTGGCCTTAACTAAGGGTATGTCTCTACTGCCTTGCTGGAGTGCGGTTATTAATGGCACAAGGTTTTAGTGGCAGTGGTAGAAGCTAATAGAAAAGGAGATAGGCAGGCATGACCTGGCTTCCCACAATGTATGCTGCGACACACCAGTTCTCTCTCAAACACCTTCACACCAGGGCAGCATCGCCTTTCTCGCGAAGGAGCCAGTTGTTTTACCTCTTCCTCCCCAATTTTACCTCAGCATTCTGGTTTTTCATTCTTTTTTTGTTTTTTATTTGTGTCTGTGTAATATTTTTATCTGTATGAGTTTGCATTTCTAGAAATGCAATCCCATGAATAACCTAAGCAATCCAGACCTCAGAGAAGATGCTTGGGCGCTGGTAAAAACTCGTGCTCTTGTTATTTGGCCTCCTTGGAGACAGACCCACAAATCACTTGTAGCAGATGGTGACTTAACGATTCTAGTATAAGTAATCCCTGTTCTGAGTGTTATGATTACTCTCCCGAGCAATGGAAGATTTTTTATAAGGGATTTAAGAGGAAATCAGTTGCTGCATCTTGGGAAGGCTTTCCTCCTCCAATGACGGTAGACGCATCCATTCCTTCTTGTTCTACCTCTTCCTGGCCAAAATCTCCTCTCATTGCATCTTCTTCTCAGGACTATTTTACTCATTCTTCTGGGGCTTTGCCTTTCTTTAGTTGATTCGAGGAGGGTTCAGGTCTTGCTTTTGATGTAGTTGCCCCATTCTTTTGGGGAAGGGGAACCCTCTGCAATCTTCTGCAGCTGATCCTCATTTGTCCAAACACGTCTGTGTCAAACCCATTGCTGATCCACACGTCCATGCAACTATCACGGCTTCTGTTACTTCAAAGGCTGCATTACAACCTGGTTTAAGGCAGAGGCCACCTCCTTTCACACACCAAGAATCAGCTACTATGGAGAATACTGCTTCTGAGTGTTTCAGGTGGGCAAAATCTTTTCCACTTTCCTGAGCAACAGTGAGGAGGGTGCTGCCTTCTTTTGACTGTTGCACTCTGGCAGAAAGACTATTTCTTACTTGGGTCATTTAACAGCTAATACGTGGGCCAGTTGGTTACTAAATAGTTGAGATTCTGCCATCTCCAAGGTATCAAGATATGTTGGCACGGATTCCATCTTAGCTTTGAGAAATGGAGATATCCTAAGCTCCTTGTCTGTTTCCTAAGGGCCAAGTGGATACAGCAGTCATCAGACTGAGAGCGGACAACAATGACTGTCTTGTGCATCAAGCTGTCTTTCAAACATCTGGTCCTTCTTGGGCCAACATTCCCAAACCAGGCCGCAAACTACTTCATGCACTTCACCTAAAAGACCCCAAAGCATGACAGGCCCTGATAGGGGCAGCCAACCTTTGTCGTCACCTACTAAGAAAACTCCTCAGTAGTGGCCCTTTCAGTCCCATTCTTCCAGACCCAGGAAAGGAGGCAGAGGCAGGGCTAGAGGAGGAAGATGATACTGGGGGCACCCCTCCCCACTCTCTGCCATTGGTGGGGTGGGTGCCTGATATGTCATTGGGCAACTTGGCAGCAGTACAAGCAAAAGCCTGAGTAGTAGATATCTACAGGTGGGATATCTACACCCCGTCAAGTTTCCTCCTCCCCCCTCTAAGTAGCCACTTCAGCAAACAATGTTTGTGCAAGGCTCGCTGAAGCATCTAGCTCTCCAATAGAAAGCGAAAATAATGGAGAAAGGAGCCGTGCTAGTCATGAAGGATTGATCCCTAGGCTTCTGCAGCCATGTCTTTCTGGTCCTGAAAGCATAGGGCAATTAGAGACCAGTCATAGACCTTTCTACTCTCAACCTTTTCATCAGAAAGACTCTGTTCAAGATCGAAACTCCTCGCACAGTTTTAGCAGCCATAAGGAAGACGACTTCATGCTCATGAGAGACTGGAAGGATGCATTCTTCCAGATTCCAATCCACCAATTGTCTTGGAAATTCCTTTGCCTCAGTCTGGGAGAGGTAGTTTACCAATTCAAGGTGGCATGCTTCAGCCTTTCAGCTGCCCCACAGGTATTCAATAAATGTTCACCCTAATCTCGACCTGGGCTCATTCTCAAGGAATATGAATCTTGAGATACCTTGACGACTGGCTGGTTCTTGCAAATTCTCAGGTAAACTTAATTTGAGACGAGGACAGTCTTCTCCAATTTTGTCACAGCTTAGGCATAGTGATAAATTTGGAGAAGTCAAATCTAACGCCCATCCAAAAGATACTTTACCAGGGCATGCTTAAGAGACAGAACAGCAACGAGGGTATTCACATTGACAAGTTCAAGACAGTGGTTCAATCCTTCCCCTCCAGGCAAAAATCAGCACATCAGTGGCAGATTGTTTCTCGGTTACCGGTCATTCCTGGAAAAGCTGGTTCTTTACAGAAGTCTCTACCTCCTGTCAATGGAGACTGAAGTGTTTTGGTCCCCTTCCAAGGGTTCTCACCTTTTCCCTGGTTCCTCTTTTGAAAGAAATGAGACAGGACCTAGCATGGTGGTTGGATGACAGGAACCTGGTCATAGGAGTTCCCCTTCACTCTCCACCCTCAAGGGTTTTTTTCTGTTCTAAGACATCTCGAACAAGGGTTGGTGAGCACACTTAGCCTTCCTAGCCCTTCAGGTATTTCAGGAAAGGGTGATAGGGCAATCAGTGGTCCTCATGTCTGACAACACCACGGTGTTGGCGTATGTCAACAAAAGGGGGCCTAGTATCTCGTCATCTTCACGAAGTGACAGTACAATTACATCAGTGGATCTCTCAGCCAGATGCATTCCAGGCAAGAAAAATGTTGTGGCAGACAAGCTGAGTCACTGAGATCAAGTGCTGGGAACAGAGTGGTCTCTTCATCAGGAAGTAGCAGAAAGGTTATTTCATCTGTGGGGAAGGCCAACAGTAGATCCCTTTATAAGGTATTTTGTTCAGTCATTCTAGATCCTTGGGCCACAACAGGTGGTCTGCAATGCACTTGGGACAACCTGGATGTTTACACCTTTACCCCCTTTTGCCCAATTCCTCAGTTGAGTAAGCATCCATTCTATATGGCACATTTGATTGTTCCTATACAATACAAATTCCACCAAGTCCCTTCCTCTCTATCTCTCTCTTACAAGGGGAGAGAGGAACTAGCAACAGAACAAGGTAGGCAGCTAATGTGAGCTAAGATGTCTCAACAATTACAGGTTCTTTTTCTTCTTCCAAGACAATGTAGACAGGAGTTCCCATTGTCTCTTAGCCTGGATGATTGATTGTTGATAACCTTTCATTTAACAGTTCAGAGGCATATGACTCCTTCCTGTGGCATAACTATTGGTCAGGAAGTAGCCCCAGGTTAGCCGAACCCCCCATCAGTTCTGAATCTTACTTATCCTCCCTCCAAAAGTAAGTCTCCCCTTAGGTTTAGAACCTTTCCCTTATGTTAAGAACAAAGGTTTGTTTTGTATATGAACAAATGGCAAATTTTTAATCAATCTGTATTTTTCATAAACAACAAACCTCATGTCTTATCATACATGGCCCACCTCTGGCCCACCTCAAGCCACTGCTCATACAGTTACCTGGCCCTGGAAGAAAACTGGTGCATCACAGCATAACCTGAGGGAAGCCAGGTCAAGCTCTGCCAAACTCCTTCCCTATTGGCTATCTCTTGTTGCCACCAAAACGCATGTGCCCGGGGCATTCAGGGATTTCTGTGCTCCAGGTTTTTGGCTGCTACCATTACTGATCCCCATATTACATGCAGTAGGTGCCCATCTAATTTTTGTACTATTACTAATCCTTGCCCAGAATGTCAATCCTGGGGTGTGTCACAGTGGAGGGCATTCTATAAGAAGAGGGAGCATCGTAGAGTATCTACTTGTCCTTCATGGGAGGGTTTTTTGCCTCCTCATTTGGATGGTTCACCATCCCCTTCTTCAGAAGGGTTCCCTCTGCGTTGGTTGTCCTGCTGTCTCCTTCCTTTTCTTCCATCGATTCATCGTTAGAAGTGTCGGGAGTTGAACAGGATGAGATTATGTTTAATGTAGTCCCTTCTCCTGCAGAATATAATGTCCTTCCCGAGAGGGAGGAGGCCATGCCTTCCGCTTCCTTTATATCAGATTCCGAATCAAATGAGATGGCAGCTGTTTGTGCGTCTCCAGGCCTATGGGGTGCCCCTCTTTGGATGGCCTAGCATTTCTTGGCTGCTTGTACCCTCCCTCCAGGCCTACACTACTTGGGTTCCTGTGCTGCTTCCAGCGTGACACCTTTGTCAATGTCAATGCTACTGGGTTGCCCTTTATAGTTCTGCCAGTGAGGCTATCGATCAGCGATGCCATCAAGATGTCGTAATGTCACTCCCAGCATCCTCTCAGCCTATGACGTCAGCTGCGGTGATGTCTCTACCTCTTGTTGTTGTGACTTCAACTCCATCTTCACCTATGACGTCATCACAACCTCTCGCTGAGCCTTCGGAAAGATTGTTTCAAGCTATGGTTGAGAGGCTGGACTGTTTTTCGAGAGAGGTATTCTGCTCTATGGCAGAAAAAGTCTTAGGAATGATTCTTCCTCTCCTCCTTCTAGTAAGAAATGTCGTAGACGGAGTAAGCTCTCTCCTCCATCTCCTTCCTCTTCTTCTTGCCCTGAAATCAAAAGGAGAAATACAAACTTTGTGGTGTCGTCTTCTGCGAGTGAGAGGAGTGCTTCGTCGACTTCTCTACACGGCCGTGTCTCTCCCTTACACAGACATGTACGTGATCATGGAGGTGTTACCCATCCATCTCAACCACCTCCGTCTCCCGTACCTGTTCCAGTCTGTCGTAAAGATGATAAGGCTCCAATTAAGAGGTTGAAGGTGCCTGCTATGACAGTGTCTCCTGGACCTTCCAAAGATTCTTCTTTCTGCAAACGTGATGTGGCTGCCGGTCGAGAACATAAGGTGATTCGGGTCCATGGATGTGTTTCTCGTTCCCCTTCCAAAGACCAGGACCTTAGGGATCAGTCCCCTTCAGGAAGTTTGCTTCGGCATCGTTCTTTGTCTTGAGACCGTGCTTGTTTGTCATTGCACGGCCATGTATGTAATTCGTTGCATGGCCGTGTTCCAGAGCCCTCTGTTTCAGGATCTTCGGTAGTTAGGGACTCCACTTCAACCAGTTGCTGTTAGGGAAAAATGAGGATCCTTCCAAGCCTTCTCCTTCACGTCATCGGTCTCCTTTGTGGTTCTGGCAAAGGAGACAGACAACGTGAAGGAGAAGGTTTGGAAGGATCCTTATTTTTACCTAACAGGAGTTTCAGTCTTTTTTTCTCCGAGGTTACTGATCTCATTCATGAATTCAATAACCTTGGGTGTAGAATGCAGACTCAGCCTTCTATGACCCCTATGGGTATAGAGGCCTTGCTAGATCCAAGGCAAGATACCAAGGCTTCGTTTGAGCTTTCCTTGTCGGGGCATGCTTAGTCTATCTTGCAGCGTGTTAGTACCTTGGTTTCAAACCGAGATGGCTCTCTGCACTCTAATAGGTCCTCAAAGTTCCTTCCTCATCCTCTCGGTGTGGCATTGGAAGTAGGCAGTCCTTGGTTAATGGGAATCCGGTTTTATGGCATGCTTGTAAAATTGGTGATTTATGGTGCCATAATGCACCAAGTTCTAGTTATCAGCGCCATAAGGTGCTAATAATAGTTATGGTGCCATAACATACCTAAAGTAGGCGACATTAACCAGATATCAGCACCATAAGCGCCACAAATCACCAAGTTTCAGTTAATGGCAGTTTTTGCTTATCAGCACCCTGCTGAGAATGGAACCCCCATTGATAATCAGGTTCAGCTGATGCCCCGTCACTTTAATTTGGACGTGATCCGTCTTAAGCCTGGTTTGACCCTGGATCAGGATAGGTCTGAAGGACCATCATTTTCTTTGCTAGACGTGCTATGGATGTGTTTCTCATTCCCCTTCCAAAGACTAGACCAGGACCTTAGGGATCAGTCCCCTTCAGGAAGTTTGCTTCGGCATCATTCTTTGTCTTGAGACCGTGCTCGTTTGTCATTGCACGTCCATGTATGTAATTCGTTGCATGGCTGTGTTCCAGACTGTGTCCTGGTTGGACTTGTGTTCCATTGCGGTAGCCAGAATAGTGGCGGATCAAGCTGAGGGAGGTTCAGTCAGTTCTTCCTCCCTTGTCAGGGTACTACAGTCTGAGGCTAAGGCCATTTTGTATCAAGGTCATCTTGGTGCGACTTTGTGGGCCAACCTCCTCCTGGCTAGGAGGGACACGGCCTTGTCAAAGATTGGGGGGGGGGGGGGGGGTGGTTAGATTCGGAGCCCTTGTCAGCCCTCCGAAACAGGGATCTCCTTGAATTGCAGCTTCTATTCCCAAGAACTCATTTAGAAGATGCAATAGACTGGTGGCAGCGAGCGGATACTGAAGATAGGCTAGTACATCAGGTGGTATCTACAGTGGATACTGAAGATAGGCTAGTACATCACGTGGTATCTGCATCAGAGGCTCGTTCTCGTCCTCCTCCTCTCCTCCTGTCAAGTCGACCAGGCATACTAATTCTACTCTCTTGTCGGTATGTCAATAGACCTAAAATTTGTCCCTGTGAATGGTTTTTCATATTGTTTTTCCCAGCCCCATAACAAAACTTTTCTCTGCTTGTGTGGCGTTTGGGTTCCACACACTTTCATCACAACAGAATCTGGTATCTTTATTTATAACTAACATTTCACTTTTTGTCTGTGTTAGGTGCTTACCCACAATGTAACTGGGCTCTGGCTTGGGTATTTACCCAAAGTATTATCCGTAACAAAATGTAATGAGTTATGTGTACCAATATTAAATGCTGTAAAACAAACTCTATTGTGAAAACTAACCTGGGGGAGGGGGTAATCACCAACCCCAAACCTAGCTATCAAGTTCCTCTAGTTCATTAAAAAGAGGAGACTTTAATAGAATTATGTATAATGATTCTTTATGATCTATATACAAAAAATACCAATCTGACTTGAGAACAAATGACTGAACTTTTTCAGTTGTAGCAGCTGCATTAACTGAAGCAAGTACTAAACATCATGCAAATAGTGAAATGGTCACCATGTCTTATTCATCAGCTTTGCAATAAGTTATCACTTGTAATAAGGTAGTTTAAATTGGCTAACGGTCAGTTTACCAAGATTAGTGAAAGAAAGGCATATCTGAAGCAATAGTTGATATCTTCCTATGAACACGTTTTTTTATTTCCTTTTTAACTCTTCTTACTCATGTAAAATATGATGCTTCATAATTTATTATCATTTCCAATTACAGTACTCTTGCCCAAAAAATTAATTAACAATGTATAAAACTGAACCAAGCCCCGATAATTATTAAAAGCACTTTATCATGGCACATTAAATTTGATCCATGATAACCAAGCTTGCAGTGCATGCTTTCTTCAACATCTTAGTAGCCTTAAAAATATTTTTTAATTTGTTTAAAAGTTAAAAATTCCATCAGTCTTTGATTAACTACTGTACAGAAACTCGCATATGTGAAATTGTAAAACTACAATGATTTAACTAGTACAGGACTATTTGCAAATTTATTAAGCTAGAACAGGACTATTTGCAAATAAAGTGGCCAATACTGCCAGAAAATCTAGCAAGAATAGTTATAAATCAGCAAACCTCACGATCATGGGATTATATAATACATCATTATTAGGACAACTCATTTCACATCTGAATACCCATAATTCCCGCAATGAAATGAAGTCTTAATAAATCTACTGACTGAAGAGAGGACAATGATGCTAATGTGCTAAATTATTTAAACCATTTACAGACTTAAATTTAAGAAGGAATAAGAAGTAGCACAGTTTGTTTTCATGAATAATCTAAAAATAAACATTATATAAAATAGTGCTGTCAGATTATCTTCATTAAAGTGGTTTAAGAAAAACCACTCGGTCACAATTTGAGACTACAGGACTCCCCCAAAAGGTAATAAAAAAGGAAAATAGGAGCATGGTAGAGTTGAAGAAATTGTACAGCTTAGTGGGAATAGACCAAGGAAATGCAGGACACAGAGAGCAAGAGCTGGGCTGAGGGATATCTGCAAAGAACCTTTAGTACCATCTAATGTGTGCAGCATAAGCACAGTAAGCTGTAATCCTCAAAGCAAGGAATAAAGGTGTGAAATGATCACTGACCTTCAAATGTTCAAAAAATTATTCTTTATGCCAAAAATTCAAAAGTCAAAACATTTACGTATTTTAACAATGACATATTCTCTTTCAATTTCTTTACAGAATACGTATTAAGGTTAAATGTAAAAGTCCTCTGCTTCAGTGCCCAATTTTATCACATTAACCAATATATCAACTAATATATCAACTGAACAATAATTACATAAAAGTTAGAATGTTAGTTAACCCCTGAAACAACAAAAACAAGCATTTTTAGTACAATATCAGTTGCCTTATTGAAATTCTGTTATGCACATTTTAATGCCACCTAAAATCACAAATCTAAAACACGTCTCAACTTTTAAAGATTTTAATCACATGAATCATCAGTTATTAAAAATTTTGCCATTTGTCATCAACTGGAGATTCAGTAACCCTCACTCATTCACACTAATAGGTCCAAAGGAAGTATGGAAATATCTTAAGTGTGGACATTATGTTCAGAATATTGTAGCATACAACAGGCTACTGCAAAATACTAGCTCAAACTTACTCATCGGACGTGAACACACACAAATCAAGTAAAACCTATAAATTTGACAGAAATACGGATAAAAAAACTCCAATAAAAACTATTGTAGTTATATGGTACACCCATAAATATCTGAACATGTAACGCTTCCCCTCAAGAAGTGTTTTTCTACTAAGAAATAAACATTATGATAGATTATTAATAAAAAAAAAATAATTTATTTTATCTACAACTACGTCATGACTAGTCAAACACACTAATGGACAGACAGCCAATTTACACACGTATAGTAATGTGGCAAAACCTACAGAATCCACAGAAGTTAGGACAATATAGCCTTACAGCATAAAGCAAGTCCAGTAAGAACTTAAAATACTTCACAAATACCTGTTATATTACTTTTAATTATTGTTATAAACTTTAAGAAACAAACAAATGTAATATATGTTTAGAAAAACATCTTAATCAATATTGATAAAATTAAAGTACCACATATTTCCGTGTACAAGACGACTTATCAATCTTACAATTCTTACCCCTAAAATTGGAGGTTGTCTTATAGTACCATTCTAAAAATCAAGAAAATTCAGTGATGTTTATTGGTAGGCTAGCCTCGGCCTTAGTGCAATAACCACTGACACATGAAAAGATTCACATTATGAAATAAACTGATAATAAAGGTAAGACCATTTTTACATTATGTATTATGACATATTCAAGGAATAACTCCATATCAATGAAATCAACTTTTATCTATGTGAGCCCAGCTGAGAAAATGTAAACCTCAAGTTATGGGTGCAATCACAGCAACCTTTATCTTACACCTTTCAGAAATTTTAATGGTATGGTAATTACAGCAGTAATAACATGAAGGATAACATAATATCAATTTTTCATTAAAAATTAAAAAATGTAAGAGAATCATAAAAGTATTATTAAAGGGATTTTTGACGTAGGAAAAATCTATTTCTGGGTGATTGGCTCGTGTCGCTATGAAAGGATCCTTAATATCATTCTTTCTAGGCAAATTAATCTAAATCTTACCATGAGAAAACAAAATTAGAAAACAAAATGTCAGTAAAAACTGCCACTCGCTCTACTCTATAAAAGAAAGTGTCGTGGTAATGAAAATAGGGTGAGGTGGGAACACTACCACGAGTCATTCACCATTTTAGACCTTCCAATCCAAAATACCCCACTAGCGAGAGCTGATACTAACGGGTGATGCGGCCAGCTACTACTACTACTAAGGACGCCACGGACAGCAGCGCCCCTAGCGGTCATCCTAATCTATGAACATCTTGCCCTGCAGGGGGGAAAAGCAAGACAGGGTGGGTTTCATAGGGCGACACGAGCCAATCACCCAGAAATAGATTTTTCCTAACGTCAAAATCCCTTTTCTGGCTCAGCTCGTGTCGGCCTATGAAAGAGTACCAGAGAAACAGGCAAGATGGGAAAGGGACAATGAAAACTGAAGTAAAAATAGATATAATATATAAGTGAATCAGGTATACAGAATACAAATTAAGTACTTAAAGCTACTTATGCTAAACAATGGCATAAAAAAAAGAGAGCCAACAACAAAAGTACTTAAAACTAACTATAACTAAACATAGTAGTATACAATAATGTAATGTAAGTTAACAAAAGAAACAGGATTCACTTAAGCAAAGTATTTACATAATATAACAAACACATTGTGTCCTACCCCCCTAGACATAAAAATAAGGGTAGGACACTGAAGTACCTTATAAGTACAAAGTGTGGATGTCCCTAGCAAAAAAAATAAGGGACAAACCACTAATATGACCTCAGCGGCTAAGGCTAGAGTGTCTGAGTAGCATGGCGAATAGGGTGAGGCATGTTAGACGAGGTAGGTGGTAGGAAGGAGATCTTTGGATCTATACTATGACTACTATACAGTATCAGGAGAAACAATGTTTCCCGCTGCTACTGCAGAAAATTTTAAAGATTCCAAGGACTTTAGATAGTGACGTTTAAAGACTGTCGGAGATTTCCATCCAGTATACTTTTTTTTTTTTTTTTTTTTTAAGATCCTCGAAGTTCATATGTTTGAAAGTAGTTTAATTGAGGTGGCTACTCCCCTGATGTCATGTGCTTTTGGGAATGAATCAGGGTTGGCTTGTTTAATGAAGTAAAGGATCTGTTGTCTAATACCTTTTACTGATAAAGTACCACCTTTTTCTCTCATGAAGAGAGAACCTGAGGATCTTGAGGATGTGCGAGATAGAAAGGTCTTAAAGTTGATACTGGGCAGAGAAGGGAGGGTCTTGCGGAAGTGGGATGACTTTCCAAGGAGCCCACCTTGCAAGAGGATCCTCATTTTTAGCTAAAAAGCTACGATCCGGAGCAAGCAGGACTTCTCCTGAGGGAGGAATTCTACATGACCCGCATCTCTGGATAGAGCCGACAGTTCTGAAATTCTCAGCTCCTGAGGCTAGGCTTAATAAGAATAACGTCTTTCTGAGGAGCATTATGAATGTGCACGACGAGTTTGTCAGTATCTGATGCTAGTTTGAGGACGTCATTTAAGACCATGAGACTGCCGTAGGCCTTTGAGAAGGTCTAAATCTAGCACAGGCTTTAGGGATAGACGTAAAGTAAGATTCAGTCAGTCTTATCTGGAAACCCAACTGAAAGATCTTCTTCAAAGCCGATTTATGCGTAGTAATAGTGCTAGCTTGCTAAAACCTTTTTCAAAACAAGGATCTGAAAAAAAATAAAAGGATATAGCTAAGTTAACTGTCATGGTTGTAGTGTTTGATTCTTTCAGGAAGGATGCTAATTTTTTAACAGCAGAGTCATATTGTCTAATAGTTGACTCTCTCTTATCTGACTCTAGGAAGAGGATGTTTTGTGGATCAATGTTAGCATCTTTGTTAGCCGCAAACTTCATGAAGTCCATAAAGTTAGGGTCTGAAGAATTCCTGAGGAAGCGAACACAGTCCTCATTTTTGTACTGCCTGTGACAGCCTGGGATTGTGGAATCCGTTGAGGTCGGAGACCCAATTCCAGAAGCAGCGGATACCAGTTGCTTTTGGGCCAGTCTGGTGCAACCAGCGCTACCAGTCCCTTGAAAGTCCTCAGCTTGCTCAAGACTTTCAAATAGAAGATTCACTGGAGGAAAAACATAAATTTTTCTCCACGACTCCAATCTAGCGACAGGGCTCCGTGGCATAAGCCAAGAGGTGGGTCCAGGTTGGGGGCCACATAGCAAGGGAGCTTGTGGTTTGCTTGTGAAGTGAAGAGATCTACTTGGAGACCTGGGACTCTCCGGCATATCCATGGAATGACCTGTCGTCTAGGGACCATTCTGATTCCAGAGGGACCGACCGGGACAAAGCGTCTGCTATCACATTTCTTACCCCCAGCCAGGTGAGTGGCGGACAGATGCCATTTGTGTTTGTCTGCTAGGGCAAAGATGGCTATCATGACATGGTTCACATGTTTGGATTTGGACCCTCCTCTGTTGATGCAATGAACTACCACTGCACTGTCCAAAACTAGTCTTAGATGAGACTTTTTCGGGGGAAGAAGTCTCTTCAGGGGTAAGAAATACTGCCATTGCTTCCAAAACGTTTATGTGGAGCTGGCGGAACTGAGCTGACCAAGTCCCCTGAACTTGTTTGAATTGAGAATATCCCCCCCAACCGGACAGGGAGGCATCCGTGTGAATGGTTAATACCGGAAGGGATATTGGAGGGGTACCAGTTTGGCCAGGTTCTTCACTTTTGTCCATGGACGGAGTTGATTGCGAAGGATCTGTGGAATTACTGACAACTTGTCTCGAGATTTGGCGTTTTGCTCTCGATCGCCAAACTCGGTTTATATCCTTCAGCCTTGCTTTTAGGAGGATGTCTGTCAAGGAGGCAAACTGAAGAGAACCTAGGATTCTTTCTTGGCTTCTCCTTGATGTTTGTTTGCATTTGAGAAATTGTTTCACAGCTTTGGCTATTTCTTTGCGTTTGACCACTGAATTGACAGAGTGTGGGAAGACAAATCCCATTGGATTCCTAGCCACTGAAAAACGAGACTCTGGAGTAAGTCTGGATTTCGTTTTGTTTATCTGGAAACCCCAGATGTTCCAGAAATTGAACTACCTTTTCCGTGGCTTTGAGACATTCCTCGACTGTTGGTGCCCAGATCAACCAATCGTCGAGGTATGCTGCTACCATTATCCCCTGAGTTCTCAATTGTTGAACTACCACTTCTGCTATTTTTGTGAATACCCTGGGGGCTACATTCAGACCGAAGGGCATCACTTTGAATGAGAATTTCTGATTTCCTAGTCTGAACCCTAGGAATGGGCGGAAGTGCCTGGCTATAGGGATATGATAGTATGCGTCTGTAAGATCGATGGAGCATGTGACGGCTCCACGAGGAAGTAAGGTCCTTACTTGCGAAATGGTAAGCATTTTTGAACTTGTCGCAACGGATGAAAGAGTTTTTAGCCTTGACAGTCTAAGATTACCCTTCTTTTTTGTGAGCCTTTCTTTGGCACACTGAATAAGCGACCTTGAAATTTTAAATGCTTGACTCTCGCAATAGCTCCTTTCTGAAGGAACTCTCTCGCATAATCTGTCAATTCCTTTGACGGTTTCCTGATAAAATGATCTGATTGGAGGGGGATCTTTGATCCAACTCCAACCCAATCCCTTGGACACTATGCTCTGTGCCCAATTGCTGAACCCCACCTGTGACGGAAGAGGAACAACCTCCCTCCTACCTGGGGAGCCTCATTGTTGTTGGGCGGGTGTTGACCTCCACGCCCTCCTCTGAACTGCCTACCTCTTGTCGCTCTACGAAAGTGGCCTCGCGCTCTGCTACCTCTCGCCTGCCACGAAAAGGGAAAGAGGATAAGCCTGACTTTCATAAACAGGTTGAAGGCCGGCGAGAGTGCGTAAGAGGTCGAGGGTTGCGACTGAGGAGACACAAGGAGGATGGGTTGGGTCTGTTTTGAAGTTGCAGGCTGTCCCTGTTGAGTAACTGGGACGGCCTGAACGAATTGCTGCTGCTGCTGACGTTTCTGGTAAGGCTGGAATCTTCTACCAGCCTTCTTTGGTTTCTTACCAGCACGGGGGCGGGGGGATTCTTGTTTCCTCTTAGAGGAGATACCCCATCTAGCTCTGAGGCTCTGGTTGAGCCTAGCAGCCTCATGTGTGATCCATCATTCACCGCGGACTCTGGGAAGAGGTCCGCCCCCCACATGCTGGAAGGCCAGGAGCCTATTAGCTTCATGCCTAATAGGTGCATTCCTGACAGAACGTGCTTTCGACAGTTTCCTCCTAGCTAGGAAGAAGTCGAAAAGCATCTGTCTGAACCGTTTGAAGCTGAGACTTGGCCAGAATCTTAAATAAAGGTTCTGTGCCATACGATAAAGCAGCCATCTCAGTAATGATTAAAGAATTGAGGGATCTCCCAAACCTAGTTCGAGCGTCGAACTCTGCCTGAATCAAGGTATCAGGCAGCCTCGGAAGCTTTTCACCAAACTGGTCCATTGCACAGTCCGGTTTGAGCTTACCAAGCGTGAAATTGTGGACGGCAAGTTCTCCCATTCCCCAATTCCCCGAAAGCTGGAAGAGCGGAGAAGTAGACTCCGCTTCCCTCAGTTGTGGCATGGGTCTCATCCTTGAGGACTGCCTGAAGAGTCGCTTCCACTATTTTGGTAGCGAACGGAAGAGAAGCCTCCTCCTCCGTCGCAAAAATAGTAAAAGGACTCTTGAAAGCCTGGAGCTTGGTGTTTGGTACACTCCCAGTCCTCAAGGCAGTGAACCCATTCCGCTGAGCGTGCTCTCTACTATTAAAGCACATGCTCTCTGGTGATCTTGTCTTCCCTAGTGAGCGCCGCTGCGGTCAGCCTAGCATACCCAATGAAAGGCTGCGTCAATCCCGGAGGATAAAACTCAAAGTCCTCAATCCTTCGAGTTCCACACTCCGGGACAGAGATCATACCGTCCTTGAATGGAGCGTAAGCGGCTACTCTCCATGGGCCTTATCCATGGAGAAGGCTGGTAGCGACTCATAAGGAGGTAGCTGGGGAATACCAGGCACTTGCTACTGGGGAGACTGGGTAAGGAACCTGAGCAAGCCCAGCTACTCGGTCCCTCATTCTCTCTAACTCTGTTAGAGAGATCTTGGATGGACTGGCCCCGACTGATTCAAAGTGTTCGACAGTTGCTGCGAACATCTGTTCGAACTTGGTTCCGAGGGCGGAGACCTGTGAGCCGACCATCTCTCCTACCTGTTGCATCACCACTGCTGAGAAGGCAGTGGGATCAAAAGGTGCTCGGTCCCGCTACTCCAACCGGCGTTGCCGGAGTGGATGCGGTGGAGGCCGGAGAAGGCATTGGCTCAGCAGGAGCGCGAGCCTTCTCCTTAGAAGCCTTGCTTCTAGAGCTCTTGGAGTGTGAGGAGCTCGGCTTAGCCTTCACCGCGTCAGCATAGGAAGTCGAAGACTTCTAGCTGAAGAAGACGACGACGACTTTTTTAGAAGTCGTCTTAAACGAGGGTCTTCGGTTCTCTCTGTCCCTTCACCTTATTGGGGGGTACAGAGAGAGCGGGGGAGCGGGCAGGGATCTCAGATCCCGAAAATCCTTGGAAAGAGGTAGTAGAAGAAGGGACAGGAGAAGATCCAGGAGCGCCCAAGGAAAGACCTTGGGCACCCGACACACCTACCTCAACTAACAAATCCTCTGCACTACCGCCATAGGCTCAATATTAAGGTCCAGGGTTGCGACATCTGGGACCGTCTCCTGCGTGGCCACAGCCCCTAACGACTGCTGCACCTCTTGCTGGATAGAAGCGATGAGAGGGGCTGCAGAGATGGGGTCAACATATCCTGTTGACTTGCCGCCGGGAAGATCTGAATGGCCAGCTTCTTGTCTAGGATGTATGGCTGGCCCTGGCGGCGTTCTTTGCCGAATCCGCCCACCCAAGCCTTCAGGGTTGCTAGGGCGACTTCCTTCACGGCGGCAGCCTGAAAGAGAAGGCGAAATGAAGCTTCTAGTGGCGGGGACGTGGTTAAACAATGTTAAGACTAAGTGTTATTAGTAATGCGATAAAGAAGTCTAAAAAATTGACTTACCCCTCCCACCAGCTGACTGACCAGGTCATAGCAGATGGTGCAGGCTTCTGGGTGCCAGACGATCATGGCGTTGTAGGTCGTGGCACACGGGGCGTGAGTCCTGCACTCATCGTGGGCGCAGGGGTCGTACAGCGTCGCGTTACACCCAGGACCTGACCTAGTTGGTAGCCTGTAAGTGGAAAGATACATAAGTATCAGGAGAACACTTACAGCCTAACAATTGCTCCGCTGCATGCCGGAGCATGAAAGTTAGATAAACCAGAGCCCCCGCCATAATACGTGTGGTAACAAGGTGGTTGTTGTCTAAGGCTACGCCAGGAGACAAGAGAAAATACCCAACCAGGTGTGGTGGTGAGCTATGAAACCACGACGGAGAACGACGGAGATGGTATACACACAGTTAGATAATACTAAAATTCACCGTAAAATTAGGGTATATCCTTATATTTATAACGAAATATATATATAAATACTTTTCCGCTTACTAGAAGAGTGCCCGGGTAAGAAGCAAGCTCTCCTCCGGTAGCGGGAAAAAGGCAGGATATAGTAGGCAAGCAATAGACCACTAGTAGTGACCACCCGCCCGTGGCGGAGCCAGACGAACTATAACCAAAGGGGCCCCGGCTGCAGCGGAGGCTCCGTTCGTTACAGTGGGGGAAAGGTGGACTGCAGGCAATGGGGGGGGGGGTTCCCGGCGTGACGCGGCGGGAGAGAGAGAGGGGGGGGGGGGGGGTGGGGGGGGGGGGGGCCTACTCCTCCCCGTCTCAACAACTACCCGCTCGAGACCCGGTACCCGAAACACGTGGTCGCCCTAAACCCCAGCTGGGAAGAACCCCTGGCCTCCTCAGAGAAGGAGGGAGGAAGGCTACGGAGGAGGAAGGCTACTGAGGTTGTCATAGCAACCAAGGGGTCCACCAGACCCCTCCCTATACCTGTAGGGAGGGAAGGGGAAGGGTAGGTGCGGTGAACACGTGGCCGCCAGTGGCCTAAGCCGCGATAGGAACACAACCGTGGGAGGGCCACGTGAACCAGGCTGTACAATACATGGGACATGCCACCTAGGCTAGCCTAACACCCTAAAAAAGAACTAAAATTACATCATAACAGGTGGAAAAGACACTTTTAGTAAAGAAAAAGAAGACCCAGGAGGAGGCAAACTGTTCCGAGGAACAAGAGGACTACTCGGAGCCAGCGATAGCCGATGAAGAGCAAGAGCTGGGATGCTGGGCCAGAATACAGAATAGCCCTAAATACCAAACTAAGAGGATGGTACACGGGCTAACTAGCTAAAAATACGATTGTAAAACGATGAACGTGATATAGTAACAGCCCATAAGTACAAGAAGTCCCAGTATGGAAAGACCGGGAATTCTAGACATGAGGCAGCATGGCGCCGCCACTAGCCGACCGGGAAACCGTATAGACCTATTAGAAGGAAAATACTGGTTTCCTGGAAGACCTGAAATACGGTAAAAAATAATACTTATGAGGCACTTAACTTAGCCGATGCGATGGCAGCACGTTCCATGGTAAATAAGTGGAGATAAATCCGAGAAATAGGCACACGTGAAAAAATGCGTTCAACGCGTACTGCTAAATATTAAGGATGACCGCTAGGGGCGCTGCTGTCCGTGGCGTCCTTAGTATGTAGTAGTAGCGGCCGCATCACCCGTTAGTATCAGCTCTCGCTAGTGGTGGGATTTTGGATTGGAAGGTCTAAATGGTGAATGACTCGTGGTAGTGTTTCCCACTCGCCCCTATTCTCATACCGACACTTCTTTTATAGAGTGAGCGAGTCAGTTTTACTGACATTTTCTTAATTTTGTTTTCTCTGGTAAGATTTAGATTAATTTTGCCTAGAAAGAATGATATTAAGGATCCTTTCATAGGCAGACACGAGCTGAGACCCAGAAATAACGTTTTACTCATTGTGAAAATGCACGCAGCCATAATCAACCAAGCGAGAAACAACTGTTTTGCGTGAAAAACCAAATCGGATAACAACAGCCATTTTGCTTACATTTCAACATCGTGCGATTGTAAAAAATTTCCGTACATTTATGTTACAAATGACGATAAGTAGAATAGGACTGCTATATGTTTACATTACAGTACTGTATACCTTATTCACCATGGAAAAAAGATCAACAAGGAAAAATGTGTGTGCTGCAAAATTTAAGCTGCAAATTTTTCATAGCTAACAAACCTGAGGTCTTAACAATATGATAATCTTCTAGTGATAGCCGGAAATTGGTTAAAAACAATAAAAGATTGTATTGCAAGAAATCTGTGGCATATGGCAACTCATGCATACTGTGAACCCCCCATATTTGCAAGGGATGCATACCAGAACCCCCCCCCCCCACCCCCGCAAATACTTAGAAACCACCTCTAAAAGCTTATAACAGCCTATCTTGAAAGTTAAAATACCAAATGTATACTCAAAGCATCATTCTACATCAAATATGTATATGAATCTTAAATAATTATTAGTCTGGTACTGTATTAATCTTTGAAATGCTATTATTAACATTTCAAAGTCATCTTAAATATTTTACCATTAGAAATATATATGTACCGTCAATAGCACAGAGAGAGAGAGAGAGACGAGATGCGAGGATGAGAGAGAGAGATAGAGCCTTGAGAGAGAGAGAGAGAGAGAGAGAATAACTCCTTACAATATCAAAAGATTGAAATGAACCTCTGTAAGCAACACCTCTTACCCCATATGTACGTAAGTATACATTTGTCTATCGATCATTAATCCTTTGGTAAGTGCATAATGTGATATCTCTGACAGAACCCCCAACCTCCCTCCCTTACTTCACAATTTAGGTAAAAGAGGGAAAATTCTGTTCTTTAATTTTTTTAAACAACCTATTAGAGAAATGTATAAATATTATAAGAACACTACTTATTATTTAGTCTTAATAATATTTGAAAATTAGTAGTACTTATTATGTATTATGCAAATCATTTATCATACAAAGAGAGAGAGACAGAGAATTATTATTATTATTTCATATCAATCTTATTAAACTTAATGTAGTGTTAATCAATACTAATATTTGAAAGTTAGTAAATCATTTTTGTATTATGAAAATACGTAACCTCAAAATACACTACTAATTAGTGAATATTTATCGATGGATAAATGTGTTAATACCAACTGGTTAAAGAGACTTTCCCTAAGAGAGAGAGAGAGAGAGAGAGAGAGAGGAGAGAGAGAGAGAGAGAGAGAGAATTTTTCAGTACTATATCTTTGACCCCAAGATGGCAGTAATGATTAGAGACTCACTAAGATGGCAACACTCCCCTACCCTTGTTGACAGGCTTCTTTGACATTTGTGACAGCTCCACCCTCCCACCCTCTCCCCCAGTTGCTATGCTAAAAGACTGGGTTTTCCTGCATTCTTACATAATTTTTTATATTTACAAACTAAAATCTTACTAATTCACAATAGTATTTTCTTTAATGAATTGATATTATTGCTGTTTACATTCACATTATTTGAAAATTAGTAAATAATTTATTTACCATACAAAAACATACATCTCGGTAAGAGAGAGAGAGAGAGAATTATTTTTTTATTTAATATAATTTAATCTTATTAAACGTAACACAGTATTAATCAATATTAATATTTGAAAATTAGTAAATCATTTCTGTATCACAAAAATGTATTTAGTAAAAAAATAACATCAAAATACACTAATTTGTGAAATAAAAAAATAACATCAAAATACACTAATTTGTGAATATTTATCAACAGAATAACTGGTGAATGAGCGAGTATCCTGTGAAGAATTTTTAGATAGGCCCAACAGAAACACCTGCGAATCTTGAGAACACGAGGCCATCAACTAGGGCTACCAGTCCGGATGCCGTGACGTCACTCCCAGTAGCCTCCCCACCTGTGAAGTCAGCCTCAGTGATTCTTAAATGACGTCAGCCTCGTCCATGATATCATCACAGTTGATTGTCAACCCTTCAGAGGCGTTCTTTCAAGAAGTGTCGCAGGTCAAGGGCTCTGCCCCCTTCTCCATCACCTTCTACTCCTCCCCCTCATTCTTGAGTCAGACAGAGGATTCAGGACTTTGTTGCTTTTTCTGAGAGTAAGAGAGGTGTTTTGCCATCTTCCCAGCATGGAAGTGTCTCCCCCCTTTACGTATGTGGATGTGTTCCAGTTTGTGATGATCTTCCCTCTCATCAGAGTTTTCAGGTTAGTTCTCCATCTCCTCAGCCTGTTCAAGTTTGTCGTAAGGATGAGAAGCCTCTGATTAAATAGTTGAAGGTGCTCCCCTCTCAGGTTATTAATACAAACCTCCCAGGAGTTCTCCTCTTCCAGAGCCTGCAGCTTCGCCTGTTCATCCCCACGGATGTAAGTGTCGGATGGGAAGCTGTTGTGGGTCACAGACATGAGACTGTGGTCAGCCATGGACATGTCTTGCATCAAAGTAAGTATGCTTCTCCTCTGCATGATGGGAAGAACCATCTTTATCCTGTGTCCAAGAAGCCTAGGCCCTCTTGTTCTCGTTCTCCGAGGAGTTCCTACATGTATCGTTTGCCTTTGAGTCAGGGATCGTGGTCCTTCTAGGCATGAAGTGTGGTCTCCTTCTCCAGGATGTTCTCGTTTTTTGGTCAACCTCCCAGGATCATGTACGTCCTTCGTCGCATGACCGTGTATGTGCTTCATCTCGTGGCCGTGTACGCATGACCATGTACGTGCTCCATTGCACAACCGTGTACATGCTTCATCGCGCAACCACGTATGCGAGTCCTTGTGCACAAAGGTCTTCTGTTGTTCGCGGGTATAGTTCTGTTGGAAGGGGTGTTGCCCGGACTCCGAGGGAAGGTTCTCCAGTGGCCACAGGAAAGTAGGATCTTTCTTGGTCGTCTACGTCTCGTCGTCGTTCTCCTATGCCGGATCCAGAGGAGGGGGAGAGTAATGAGTTTCTGTCTTCTTTCTAAGAGGTTATTGATCTCATTCATAAATTCAATAATCTTGCGGGTAGTACACATTACCGTTTGAGCTCCCATGTTTGGGTCATGCTCAATCGCTTTTGCAGCATGTTAATGCTTTGGTCTCAGGATGGGATGGCTCCCTGCATCCAAAAAGGTCGTTTAAGCTGCTTCTCCTTCCTCTTGTGTGGCATAGGAAGTACTATTCAAAGAACATGGTTCAACTGATGTCTCATCAAGTGAATTTGGACATGATTCACTTAAAGTCTGGCTTAGCTCTAAGATCAGGTGAGGGGTGAGGGTCCTTTGTTGTCCTTTCAAGAGGCCTTGAGTTTGGAGTCTACTGCTTCCTCTGCCTTCCAGACTGTGTGGTGGCTGGTTTGTGGTTGTGTGTGGTGGCCAGGATAATGTTATGTCGTTCGGAAGGAGGTTCCATCAGCTCACCTTCAGCAGCTTGGTTTAGTCTGGCACTAAAGCCATTTCTTACCTGGTCAATCTCAGTGCTAATTTATGGGCCAACCTGCTCTTGATTAGGAGGGATGCAGCCCTGTTGAGGTGACAAATTCAGTGGACCCAGAGTCCTTGTCTTCATTTCGAAATGGGGACCTCCTGAAATCGCAATTTCTCTTCCCTAGGATGCAGCTAGAAGATGCAAAAGATGGATGGCATGGTGATACCAAAGGCAGTCTTGAAGTCGGAGCCTTATTCTCACCCTCCTCCTCCTCCTCCTCCTCCTCCAAGGCAAAGTAGGGGGTCTACTCCAAGGAAGTCTGCCAAGCAGCCAGCGTCCATTAGGACTCCTCAGCTTGCAGCTTCATCAAAGTCAAAGCAGCAGCTACGTCCCTTTCGGTTCCGCTCCTCCAAGCCAGGAAGGGGGGCTAGGGGAAGAGGCAGAGCGGGTCATCAATAGAGAGGGCGCCACTGCCACAGGCGGGGGGAATGCCTGGCGGGCCATTGGGCCAAATGGTAATATCAAGGAGCGAAGAAGTGGGTGGTAGAGGTCCTTCAGGTGGGGTGTCTACTAACTTTTGACCCTCCTCAACCTGACTCATGCTCAAGGCTCTCCGAAACATTTAGCTCTCATGGAGGAAGTGTCCAAGATGTTGTACATGGGCAGAGTGGAGGAAGTTCATCATCCTTCACTGGGGTTCTTCAGTCGGATCTTCCTGGTAACCGAGCTAGAGGCGATTGGAGACCAGTGATAGATCTTTCCACACTGAACCACTTCGTCAGGAAGACAAAGTTCAGAATGGAGACGTCCCGGACAGTTTTGGCAGCAGTAAGGCAGAACAACTTCATGCTGTTGATAGACTTGAAGGATGCTTACCTCCAAATCCCAATCCATCCTTTGTCCTGAGATTCCTTCGCTTCAGCCTTGGAGAGCATGAGTTCCAGTTCAAGGCCCTTTGCTTTGGTTTGTTTACAGCCCCTCAAGTGTTCACAAGGGTCTTTATCCTGGTTTCAACATGGGCCCATGCCCAGGGGATTCACCTGTTGAGATACTTCGACAATTGATTGGTCTTGGCAAGTTCCAGGGAGAAGCTGGTTGAGGACCGGGACAGTTTTTTCCAGTTTTGTCGGAGCCTAGGCATCGTAGTAAACCTGGAAAAATCCAATCTCCTTCTCAGACAGAGGATTCTTTACCTGGGTATGGTAATACATACGGCATCATTGAGGGTTTTTCTGTCGGACCAGAGGTTGCAGAAGTTCAGGGCAATGGCTCATTTCTTCCTTGCTGGTCCCTCATGGGCGTCTCCACATTCGCCCTCTGCAGTGGAGACTGTAAGAGTTCTGGTCGTCGGCAGGAGATTCCCCTTAGCATCAAATACCTCTCTTGGAAGAGGTAAGAAAGAGTCCTACAGTGGTGGTTGAACGACCAGAACCTTACAGTGGGAATTGTAGCTTTAGGTGAAAAAACAATGTTCAAGCTGCTAATGACTAAATTATTGTGCATCGGCAACATAGATGAACCTCCCCCTAAACTTTGATATGTCATCAAACTCAACCTTAAATAAAATTGGAGAGATGTCTTTCAATCAAAACTAATGGGCATGAAAGAACATAGTATTTTACTGTTCTTTTAATGTTTATGGCAGATGGGACAAACCTTTTCCCCATGGTTATCTTAAGACAGAAAATGATGACTAAACAAAAATTCCTGAATGGTATCGTTGTCCACATTCATGAAAACCTAAACCATGTGAATGGTGAATGATCGCTATGTTTGTATTTTATAATACAATAGTAATATTAGAGTATTGCACATACAATATTATTGGATACAGTGTCGTAAAGCTTAACTTTTTAAAAGAACCATGGAAAATATGCATATTCATTATGCTTGTCTTTTAAATTCCGATAATATTATGTGATTATTACATACGCTAATTATATCTCGTGTATGATGTGACCTCCTTAAAATTAGCTTCAAAATTAGGTCTTCAAGAGTCGCATGATACACAAGTATATATGGTAACCAAAAGCTAGCCTATACACAGATGGTTTTGTAATTTAGCAGTCGTCTTATACTGCACATATGAGATGACTTAATGAACAATTTGCCATTATTTTTTACCTTGTCTTTTCGAAAGTTTGTCTTATACATGGAAATATACGGTAAACTGCTTTTGCTTGCACAAAACATGTTCACTTTCTCAAAATAAAAGATTAGGTAAAATTCAAATTTAAACTCTGAACAACAAGACAACTGATGTTGCACATAGTATATAGTACTGTACAATGAGATATACACCCTAGACAGGCACTTGCACTCCATGGAGGTTACTGCACAAACAAAGTTCAAAATGCAAACTTACCTAAACCACCAGGCACATGTTTAGCTGATACAAGATTATCAAGATTAACAAGATTAGAGTTTTCACCGAGGAATGCTGCCGGACTCTTTGACTTCTGTGGCTCTCGAGTATTGTTTTCTGGCATTGATGATCCCAACCCACTTAAATCAAATGCATCTGATAATCCATCTGTAAAAAATAATAGGAGTTGAAACACATCCTTGTATGTTATACTATTAAATACAAAAATCTATTTTTTTTAATATGAATATTAGTTTCTACATGGTACAGAAAAGTAAAATTATTTTCAGGAGCTTATCACTGTGAATTAAATCTCAGTATCCTGTGTTAAGATCACTGGTTTCAGCAGTGCTGTGGAAAAAATTAACAATGTTTTAGCATGCTTTGAATTTACTAGAGAGCATGTCAAAAATTAACTTCATGCTGACGGAGAAATATAGCAACATGCGATTTACATCAAGCTATAAAACTAAAAACAATAAAATTTTTCACCTTCAAAAGACAAATTAAGTTGAAGCTTTTGGTTCCAAATTATGGTTCAGAATGAAAATACAATGCCTATCTCCTTTCTCTACAATACTCCAAATGATACAAATTAACCTTTTGAAGATTGAGGGGGAGGAGGGAAGTCAAAATCTCTTTGCCAGAACAACTGACCTTCACTGATTGAGCAAAAATGCTTAGCAATCATTTTATGCGACTACTACTCAGTTTAACATTGTATTTCGTGCTACATTATTGAATTCTGTGTCATTTTATAGATATATTCTTCATCTTTATCATATGTTGAGGAATGTCCCAAAATAAAAGAAAAACAAACATTGAAATCATGAGTAAAAGAGTTGTAATGAACATTTATTTTTATTAAAAACATGCTAAAATAAGAGAAGAAATATTAATTTGTGTTTACACGGTATTAAAGTATGATAAATTGCCTTCCCAATTACATGATTACTATTTAAGCTACTTATGATACCACAAAATGCATTCAAGAAAATATATCTGAGTGGCAGGCATAATAACAGCTTTAATGTTTTCTTTTTTAATTTACCATAAATCATAAAGTATATCAGTCTCTATGAAAATAAGTATCCATACATGCCATAATCAAATTTTGTTGACACTTATGATTTTTAAGCATTTATTAAAAAAATATCTTTTGTTGATGACCACAGTCATCATCTGAATCTCTGATGTTAAAAAATGGATGACAAGTATAATCATCATCAGTATTTCCAAGGGTTAAGAATTACAGTGCATTATTAAGTAGTGAAAATCTTGTCAACTGTTTGCCATGATTACTATTATATCCTCTTTTCTGTTGGGCTATTTCATCCTTTCAGGATGGGTCCCACTCATTTCCATTTTTTCTTTACTAGGGCTTTAATTTAAATACTGAATATTTTAATTCATAAATATTTAAGAAAAAATATAAATGTAACATTTACTACATAGGTACTATTAAGTATTTGCTATTATCATCATCATAAAAGTTTTACATCAGTTCACTGGGCACACATCTCAAACAAACTACTGTTAACTATCTATAATTTCAACTTCGTTAAATTTCAATTAATGTTCAGGATAACAAAGTAAATTAAAAGTAATAATGCTCAACTATGAAACAGTAAGGGTCAGCACCAAACTTTTGTATTAACCTTAACCAACAGTGAAAAACAAAGAATGGTCATTTCAAGTTACTACCATAATAGACCTTATTTACCTATCTACTTCAGAATAGTAAAGCAATCTACATTACAATTCCTATTAATTATAAAATAAAAAAGGAAGCATATTTCATCTTTAACCCTTCATGGACAGATTAATCCTGTAAATAAACAATATTAAGCGTCATCGATTTGGAAAGAATCAGGTGGGAAAGAGGTGCCAATACTTCTATAGCCCATAAATTCACGAATGGCAACTTTTACACTGGCTAAAATCAAGGTTAGGCGGCTCATGCAAGCTGAGTAGTGGTTTTGACTTCGAGATGGAATGTAGTGCCTCTCTGTCTCATGTGATGTCTTTTTGTATATTTGCTCAAAAATATACCTTGGGGTTGCTGTTGGTTTTTGTTCTTGTCTTTTACGATAGTGTCTGTTGGAAATGTAATTTAGCAAAGAAAAGTGCAAAGAAATATTAGAAAAAACAAAAAAAAAGTTACTGAATCTTCATTCTTGGTAACTTTACGTAAGTATTTTTTCAATAATAAGCTAAGAATTTGTTATTGATTTTATTTCTTAGCTGTAATTATAATTTTACAAAAAAAAAGCATAAATAAGTTGGTAAAATTTACTATTGTAGGAGTGTAAAAGAGGTCCCACAAGGGGTTGTACATAGCCATTTTCAACTTCTTGTTGAAGGTAGGAGAAATTTTTTAGAATTTTTTTTTCTTTCACCATGTGCATTTGCATATCTTCCCCTTTCCATTGATGTGTTTTTTTGTAAATTGGCCAACCTCAAAGTTTACCCGGCCTGAGGAGCTGCATATCGATGTGTTTACCCGTTCAGTAAGGGTTAAAGGATGAGCACACTGCACCAAGAAAACCATACTTTTTAGGATGGTTGTACTGTACCTTAAAAAACATATGTACTATTCATTATCTAAACACATTTTTTAAAGTTAGTTTGATTTTATTTGCATTTTTGCAGGCAAATGTCCATCATCTAACACATCTTGACACAATGATAAAAAAACAAAGCAAGTATCAGGCTTATTATGAACTAGACACTTACTTATATGTTGGAAATTAAACCTGAATTCACTCTTAATTAATCAAAGACCAAGTTAACAGCTTAACCTAAGACTGAATTTACTTTGGATTCCCATACTAAATATTTTTTAACCTCCATGGAGTGGTATTTTTAATAACTTTTCATGAAATCTACAATATTGTATAGCTATTTTAGTTATCTTCAACAGAAATTCCTGCCATTCAAGTCTTAAGTTAACCTAGCATAGCTATGTAAATTCTTTATGGCTGGTTTGTCATCCGCACATGGAATTCTTATTTTACTACATGGATTCATTTCTTTTATTCACAAGCCTTAAAATAAAAGCTTTATTAGCATTCACATTCCTTTTACTGTAAATCTCTATAGAAAGACAGACAGAAACCAAATCATGAAGATTTCAGTCATATACTGTATTCATTTTGATGTGGTTCACTTCTTTCTTGATAAATATTTTAATACAATATGTAGGAATTTCTACTTGCATAAAAGAAATGTACCTACCCTTTTCATTGGGTATATAAAAAATCAGTTAACTCAATATTATAAATGACAATATAAAAACATGCAGAGCTCTTCCCTTTTATGAAACAATTTTTTTTCAAACTGAAGAAAATGGACATCACCATCCATTCATAGATTAAAAGGCCTTCCTTACTGACTTTTGCATCTGCTACATTAGTAACAAAGATGCAAGATCCATGGTGTTGAACCGCCAGCTCTTTCTACAATGTCTGAATCATTATTTCATTCATCTCAAACCAGTTAATCACATAGTACTGCCTTTTTTTGTGGATGAGGAAATCCCAGTCTCACCTGACTTATGGTACATTAGTTAAGTCCAGAATATTTTCATTATATGTTCTTCCAGCCTACTGGCACTGGCTCTTCTTCAGCCTCAGCCTGTAGTTCAATATTTGTAACTATGGAAGGCAAATAAAATATATGGACAGGTACAGATCTTTAGGAATTAACTTTATGAGCAAGACCAATGAATGACAAATATTAACCTTGCACTGAAGAACATGTTTTTCATTATTAAAGGAGAACCCAACAATACTTCAATCCCAAACTCATTAGTACACACAAAAAGAAGTTATCTGTATGGAATTTGTTCTGACAAACAGGCTAGGATGGTGTCTTGCATCAAGGAACTAAAAACATAATATATAGATGTTTTAGTGAAAGGTCCAGGAATAAGATATGACAAATTTTCTAAGACAATTTGTATTTTTCATAGCTACAAACCTGAGGTCTTAACACTAGAATAATTTCTAGCGCCTAGCTGGATCTGGTTAAATCGCAGATGAAAGCAAGGAATCTTGTGAGATCTGGCAACGTGTGAAGAGTGGTCAAGGACCACTCACCCATGCCACAGCATGTCTTTCTTAAAACCGCCTGGACGAGAGTTGTGGTTGACCTCTCTTGGCCTTTAGCCAGTTCATTGCCCATTTTTGCTTGTGTTTGAGTGTGTGTGTGTGCGTGTTGTTATTATGGCTTCTTCTGCTCCTTCTCGGCCTCGTCAATGTGTGTGCCCTGGAACTTCAGGTTTTCCGTGTTCTCATTTTTTGGCTTTGGCTACGACGGATCCACGTCACTTGTAGTAGGTGCCATTTTAACATTTGTACAATAACGAACCCCTGCACAGAATGCTGTGCGTGGCCTATAGATCAGTGGAAGTTATTTTATAATAAGAAGGAACATCGTAGAGTTTTGACTCTTCCTTTGTGGGAGGGTTTTTCTTCTCCTCTTCCCGATGCTTCGTCTCCTGCCGCTGTCACACCCCATGCTAGTGTTGTGCCTTTGTCCCCTTCCTTTTCTTCCATTGGTTAGTCGTTGGAAGTATCAGGAGGCCCTCAGGCTGATTTATGTAATGACATCCCCTATTCCTTGGGAGTTAATTTGATTCCCGAGAGGGAGGAGGTTTTTTCATCAGTGTCTTTTATTTCAGATTTGGAGGCATCCAAAATGCTGGCGCTACGGGGTCCACCTCCTTGGAGGGTTTGCTGGCGCACTTCTTGGATGCCTGCTACCCCCCTCCTCATGTTGTCCAGGCCATCCCCACTCCTTGGTAGCCGTGGTCAGCCAGCCATATTGTATTGCTATGCCAGTGACGATTGCCTCTTCTTCAAGTCAGAGGGAAGCCATGGCATCAGCCCCGCTAATGACGTCACAGAGTCAGCCATTTTGTATCCCTCCGCCAGTAGTGTCTGCTTCCCGTTCGGATCGAGGGGAAGCCGTGACTTCATCACCACTTGTGATGTCACTTCCATCGATGACGTCACTCCCAGTTGTCTCTGCTGCACTGCTGTGCTCATCTGTGTCGTCATTGTTTGCTGCCGTGCGGTCATCTCTGCCATCCAGTTTGCTGCCGTGCGGTCATCTCTGCCATCCAGTTTGCTGCATCTCCCTTCCATGTCGTCGGCCCCTTCTCTTGCTGATCCATCTGAGGCTTTATGCCAGGCGGTTCTTAAGAGATTGGACTCTGTTTTAGAAGATAGGTTTGCTGCCATGTCGGTTGGGGAGGACTGGAAGCAAGCATGTTGCGTTGCCCCCACCTCCTGCAGAAATTGTGTAAGGAGCCAGTGCTGTCTTCCTCTCCTTCTCCCCCATCTCCACCACGTCGGTGTATCAAGCATTGGAAGGGTAAGGACTTTGCCCTTTCTTTGTCTGCAAGTGAGGAGCAGCACGCCTGTGTTCCTGCGAGTGTTGGTGTTACTCAGAGTGTTAGTGTTTCTTCCCCTGTGCGATTTCCAGTGGCTGCTTCATCCTCTGCATCGAGTCACGAGTGTGTTGCAACCTCCCACATTGGTGCACATGTTGCAGGTGCTTCCGCTTCTCCTTCTCCAGGGCCTATTCGTTGCCGTAAGGATCTCAAAGCGCCTGTCAAGTGGTCGAAGGTTGTGAGGACGGAATTGGTGCAGCAGGAGTGTTTTCCTGCCCCTCTCCCTGGTACTTTCAAGGGTTCGACTCAGAGGGATTCTCATTCTGTCTCCAGTGTTCGAGATTCCTCGCCTATGCACATTCGTGCATCCGCCGTGGCCATGTTAGAGAGTCATCTATTGGGAGAGTGTGTAATGATATCGCAGGAGTTGGCGCTTGGATTCAGCCCAGAAAGATTAGTTGGTGTTTTGGGCTGTTTGGTTGCTGGTTCTTCTGTTAATTTACACGAGGAAGGCGCTTTGAATAAGCCTGCACATCCTTCTCATCGTCGGTCTGCGTTGCCGGAGCAGGAGGAGGGAAACACGCAAGAGTTTTTGTCTTCCCCTACAGAAGTTGTCGATCTCATTCGTGGGTTCAACAATTTGGAGAGTAGTAATCAGGCTCTGTCATCATTCACTCCTTCCTGCTTGGAAGCCTTGCTGGGAGCTGTGCAGGATCCCAAGTCATCGTTTCAACTTCCCTTGTCGGAGCATGTCCAGTTGGTCGTGCATAAGGTAAACACCTCTGTTTCAGATCAGGACGGTTCGCTTGCTCTAGGGGCTCTGCCAAGTTGCTTCCCCCGCCTCTCATGAACTCTGCATACTTGATGTTGCGCCATCTTAATCCGTCTGAAGCCGGGATTGACTTTGGAGCAGGTGAGGTCGGTGGCTCCATCCTCGTCTCCGCAGGATGCCTCAGCGTTAAGAGTCTACGGCAGCCTCCAAGTTGTAAACAGTTTCTTGGCTGGACTTCTGGTTGGCGGTCATTGCCATGATAGCTTCTGACAGGTCCCCAGAGGGGTTGGTGAGTGCTTTCTCTCTTGCCAGTTAGTTGCAGTTCGGAGGCAAGACGTTCTCATATCTTGCTCTGCCAGTGTTAATTTATGGGCTAACCTTCTCCTGATTAGAAGAGACGCAACTTTATCCAGGATGGAAAGATCAGTTGACCCTGAGTCCTTGCTGGCATTGAGGAATTTATCCTATTGTTAAGACTGAAGGTTTGTTCGCATATGAACAATATTATATTACGAATTTTAACCAGACCACTAAGTCAATTTATTTAACTCTCCCAGGGCTGTTCTCCATATGACAAAATTTAAATGTTTATATTATTAAGGTTTGTGAATAGGTGAAAGACATCAACACAGTGAATTCCCTACATGGATAGCAAAGAGTACATTTACATACTGATTTGATATATAAGCCTAATCAGGCCGATGTTAACCTAGGTTAGCCTTGGCTTTATGATTTTTCTGCTAAACTGTACACAATTCTAACAAAGCTTCCTATGCCGATTTGTTTCCAAAACTAGACAATCACTGTTGCTGAAGTTTGTACATGCACATAAAATATACATAACTTATTTTTTACCTGAATTCTCTTTATACATGGGGTGGGTCAGGAGTTATTCATCAAATAACTGTGGGTCAAACAAGTGTGACATCTGAAGATGACATCATAAAAATCACTTGAATGAGACACTTATATAACTATAAGATGACATGACAGTGGTATAAAATCTATGCACTATCCAAAGTTTTAGTTATTTATGGTATATACAGATAGGTATTGTACTACTATTCATTTCTCCAATGTTCCTCAACAATTCTAACTATGGAACTGCCCTCCTCCAATATTAAACACTTCAACCATCCTTTGCTTTAAAAGAAGTTTTTATTAAGTTTTGAGGGATCCATGACACAGGTGACATTACCTTAGCTAAACACACTAGATTAATGTTTTCCTATAAATGTCAATTTTGGGAAGCAAACAACAATGTCACCTGCACTAACAGTATCATTAAGAAAACTACTGTTAATTTTCTGTACTCCTCAAGCATCATTTTACTTGGTCAGTTTTTAAACAATATTGACCTCTTAATAAAGGCAGACAGGGCAGTGTTACCCTTAGTCCACCATAACTTTTCATGTATTTTAGCAAAATTGGTATCCAATGTACTGTACAGTGATTATGTATTGAGCGGGAAAGAAAGAGTTAATTTCAAATATCTTCGTCCAGTTCAGCAATTCCATTACACATGTAAAGCTTTGGAAGCAAAAGCACATTCACTAAAGGTATAACTACAATTCATCAAGAGATAAAAACTAATATATTGACCTTCTGCTAAAAGTCCAGGGTCGAACGCATCTGTTAGGCCGTCTGTGGAAAGAAAACAGATACGTAGGGAGATGCAAAATGGTTAAAGAAAATAGCAAAACTTTACATATTGTTTTGCACAGATAATTAATCTCAAGATCACTAACTAAAGGGTTCATATTACTAAATAAACCTTGAACCACTCGACCATAAAGTCAATATTTGATTATTGGTTACAACAAAAATGTGGGGGGAAATTCTAGTTATCTGCATGCATTAATTATAAATATTCAAAATTTTCCGTTTTCATACATGCACAAAGGTAGTATGGTACATAAATTACAGGGTAGGAGTTTTTCTCTCTTGATACCGTGATAATTGTTATTAAAAAAATAAGGTTATTCAATACAAAATTACAAGAGGAGCTTTTCATGATTAGATTCCCAATTAGGAAAAAAATCAAATACAAAACTAACTGAATACCTACTTTTAGCTGGTTTTTCCCTCGAAGATAATGCAGAGAACTCATCAATGTCTCCATTATTAGTGGGCGAAATAGGAGCAAATGGATCACGTGGCTGCTGAGTCTTTGCTGGCACAGGATTCCATGGATCATTGTTCCCTACTGGTGGTGTGGCTCTACTAGCAGAAGGAGGAGCACTAAGTACAGCCCAAGGATCATTACCACATATACCTGGAGAAATGGAAGTAAACTCTGGATTGTACAATACTCAATAAGAGGCTTATGTACTTGAAATTAATACTATGACTGCACAAATAAATTTCCACAATTACAGAAAATGTAAAATGATAAAATAAAATGACAAATTATAAAAGTACTTATTTGCACTTTTCCTAACATACAAGACTGAGGTCTTTACATAGGAATTATCTTCAGAGCAGGCTACTCTACACAACAAGGTTGTTCGGTAGCTGTACTACCGGTGGGAGAGGCAAGGGGTACCATCCCCACCTCCCTTAGCTGAGTCACCTAACCACTTGCCTTACAGCCCAGCTAGCAGAATGAGGGGTAGCTAGAGGTGGGCAGTTTATGTAAAGAAATCAGGTTTGTATGTTAGGAAAAACACAAATTACTTTTAAAATTTTTCATTTGTTCCTACAGAGGTCTGCCTCACTTACAACTTTTTACTGGTTGTGCAATGTCATCGGATCTGACATTAAAAATTTGTAGAACTAGCGCACAGACCATAGTAAAGGATAAGGCAAAGGAAATTCCACATTTTTATTAAAGAGTTTAGGGTAAAATATCTGGCTGTGAAACAGCCCAAGGTGTCGTTAACCAGTCTAGGGCACTGTAAGGTGGACTGCAGCATCCGTAGACTTTTGAATTTCAGTTATCAGCAATTTTTGGTTACTGTCAAGCCCTCAGGAACGAAACACTGCTGAACTGGGGGCTGCCTGTATTGCGTCTGCTCTCAAAGGCGAGGTGGTAAGGGTACCCCTCACCCCTTCCGCCGAACAACATTTTAGTGTAGAACAGCCTGCTCCAGCTTGCACTGAAGATAATTCCTATCCAAAGACTGATGGTTTGTATTTGTGCAGGTACAAATATAAGTTAAACTTCCAAAAACAGCTATGATAAAATTATAATAATATATCAGAAAAGCTATCTAAAATGAATTCTGTTACTTAACAACAAAACTAACAGCAACATATAATTACTGTAGTTTGTGATCCTAAAATATCCCTCCCAACTACCCACCTTCACCTAAAGATCCCCATACACGCTTACACCTAATGTCAGTTAAAGTGTCTAACTAGAGGCTTGCAAGTCAATCTGAGGTAGTTTGAACTGAATGACTGGCTTGTGGGTGAAATGGTGGAATGACGTGATTGCTGAAAAACTAGCCTTCATTTCAGTAGCACTGACGACCTATTTCGCCATGTTTGGGGTGGTGTGACATTAAGCGTCGGTTCTAGCTAAATTTTTCCAGTGTAGTGATGTCTGCTTCACGGGAATAGAAGGCTTTTTGGTTAGAATTTATTCAACTCTATAGAGAACAAACTTCCTTATGGAAGATAAAAAGTGCTGGTTATTCTGACAGACATAAAAAGGCTGCATCATATAAAATCTTAGTGGAAAAATTACAAGAAAGGGATAGTTCAGCTACTAAAGATACAGTAGCCAGGAAAATTAACAGCATGTGTTCTACATTTAAAAAAGATAATTACTATAAAAAAGTAATCAACTCGCAAAATTCGGTTGGCAGCAGTGAAGATTTATACTCCCAAACATTATGGCATTTTGAATCAACTGATGTTCCTCAAGGTCCAGGAAACTCCAAGAACATCCATGAACGGTAAAGAAAAGCTCTTAATTCAATATGCAGTCCTGTTTATTAGAATATACAAACTATTTCAATATTTTCACATAGTAAATTCATAAATAAAAAAGAATAGTTGCAATAATATAAATAAAAATATATTATCAATCTTTTGCATACTACGTTTCTAAAACAAACATGTCACAACTTAGTTGTAGAAGTCAAAGATGGTGCATCCTAGCAAAAGAAATATTATATATATATATATATATATATATATATATATATATATATATATATGTATGTGTGTGTGTGTGTGTGCAACGGGTTACATACATGTGTGTATATGTTTGGTATTGTTACTTGTTTACCTTCTAATACTGTTTCCTCAATGAAGTCCACAACATCTTGCAAGTTTCAGGTATGATTTTCCCAAGTGATTGAGCAGAAATTGCTGTGGTAGATTTCAGATCCTCATAACTTCAACCAGTTGCAACATATCGTAGTGTAGCTCCCAATCTCTCATGGGCTGATATAGATTTTCTCATACAAGAAGCTTGTTTCTTAATTAATGGTTCTACTAATGAGAGCAATTCCAAAAAATGTTCATGATTCATCAAAGATAATTGAACCTGTCACCTTTCTCCAATAATAATTCTTTCAAAATGTTGGTGTGAGATATCTTATCTTATGTTGTTTCCACAGCCAGTCTTTAGTCCATTTTGTTCAATTATATTTCTTTTTGTTTACCATCATAACCAACAAACCAGCTGTGCTCAGAGACAATGTCTCGATATCTTCTGGCACAAGAGGAGTAACCATGGCTGTCCACTCACAACAAAATCTCAAGAAGAACCGAGGCATTAATACAATCTGAAATAAATAGTATATGGGTAAGACTGAGGTTCTTTTCAGTCTTTCAGTTCACTCCAACTGACAGTTAGATGTGGGCGTGCATGGGAGCCTTAACATGCAAGTCAGCAGTGGCATGGTGCATGCTCCACCTAGGTCCTTGGGTATTTCACTTATCAAATGCCATTTTTTCCAGCACTTATCAGTTGGGTAGATTTTCCCAAACTGCACCCTCTATTCAGGATTGCCTGAATTATCTTTACTTCTATTCACATTAATTTTTTCCATTTCTTTTTCTACTTCTGAGTGATGAAAGGCCAACAGTCCCTTGTGTACACAATTTTTTAACTTCACTGGTTTCTAGCTGGCACCAGAATATTTATCCTTATGTTAAGACTGAGGGTTTGTTTCATATATGAACAAGTGGGATTTCAACATACTAACAGGCAGTTATCTGTCATTGGCTTCTGCAATTATAGTTGTTCATACGTGAACAAACCTTTGGTCTTAACAACAGGATAATTTCTAGTGCCTAGCTGGATCCAGTTAAAACGCAGATGAAAGCAGGGAATCTTGTGAGATCTGGCAACGCATGCATATATCGGGTGAAGAGTGGTCAAAGTCCATGCACCTACGCCACCGCATCTACGCCACCACATCAGTCTTTTCTTAACTGCCTGGGCAAGAGTTGTGGTTGACCTCTCTCGGTCTTTACCCGGTTCATTGCCTGTTTCGATTGTGTTTAGTTTGTGTGAGTATGTGGCTGTTACTATGGCTTCTTCTACTCCTTCTCGGCCTCGTCAACGTGTGTGCCGCGTAACTCCAGGTTTTTCGTGTTCTCATTTTTTGGCTTTAGCTGCGACCGACCCCCACACCATGTGAAGTAGGTGTTGCTCTAATGTTTGTACAATAACAAATCCTTGCACGGAATGCCATGCGTGACCTAAAGAGCAGTGGAAGATGTTTTATAGCAAGAGAGAGCATTGGAGGGTTTCTACTCTTCCTTCATGGGACAGTTTTTTTTCACCTCTTCCCAATGCTTCGTCTCCTGCTGCATTCACACCCCATAGTAGTGTTGTGCCTTTGTCCCCTTCCTTTTCTTCCATCGATTCATTGTTGGAAGTATCGGGAGGCCATCAGGCTAAATTTTTGTAATGTCGCCCCTTCTTCTTCAGGAGTTAATTTGATTCCCAGGAGGGAGGAGGCTTTTTCATCATTCTCCATATTCCAGAGTCGGAGGCGTCCAAGATGGCAGCAATTTGGAATATGCTCGAGCTAGGGGGTTCTCCATCCTTGTAGGGGTTGCTGGTGCACTTCATGGATGCTTGCTATCCCCCTCCTCATACTGGCCAGGCCCTGCCCCTCCTCCCGGCCTCGTCTTCATGGGTAGCCGAGGTCAGCCATTTTGTATTGCACCGCCAGTGACTTTTGCTGCTTCTTCGAGTCAGAGGGAAGCCATGGGGTCAGCCCCGTTAATGACGTCACGGGGTCAGTCATTTTGTATTCCTCCACCAGTGGTATCTGCTTCCCGTTCGGATTGATGTCACTTCCATCATTGACGTTACTCCCAGTCGTCTCCACTGCGCTGCCTCACTCAGCCGTGACGTCATCTCAAGCCTCCGACATGGGATGTTTCCCTGGTTCTCAAGAGCTTCACTAAGGGTCCATATGAGCCTTTGCATCGCTCATCTGACAGGAACTTGATGCTCAAAACAGTTTTCCTTCTGGCCTTGGCATCTTCGAAGAGGGTAGGAGAACTCCAAGGTCTGAGCTATGGTGTGAAGCACACAAGGGGTTGGAGGTCAGTGTCCTTCGAATTTGTCCTGGAATTCATGGCCATGACCCAAAATCCCTCTGTGCACGATGACAGGTTCACTTCATTTTCCATTCCATCACTGAATGACTTTGTGGGTGGTGATGCTCAAGAGCTTTTGTTGTGCCCTGTCCATTGCTATCTTAAAAGGACACGGCACCTTAGACCAGGCTGCCGCAGACTTTTTGTTAGCACAGGACGTACTAAGAAAGAGATGTCTAAGAATACTATCTCTTTTTGGATACGGGAAGCCATCAGACAAGCATACTTGGCTCTTGATGATTCCACCACCACGTCTGTGCAGGCTAGAGCGCATGACGTTAGGGGTATTGGCCCCTCTCTGGCTTTCAAAAAGAACTTGGCTGTATATAGAGTGCTGAGCGCTGGTATTTGGTTACGCCAGTCCACGTTCACCTCTTTCTATCTTAAAGATGTTGCCCACAGATCTACGGACACGTTTTCCCTAGGTCCTGTGGTGTCTGTCCAACAGGGTGTGTAACTCATTGTTGCCCTTAACAGGGCACTTTTGTATCTTACCTAAAATGATTGTGTGGATGAGAGAATGAGTGAGTTGGCTGGTCTCCTTCTTTCTTTTATACCTTTCCTTCTTCCTTCGGGCAGGTTAAGGAATAGACACGTCATTCGCTGGACTGGTCTGATACAGGTGAGTAAGGTAGTCATACTGATAGTGGGGTCGCTTAATATGCAAATATCAAACCCTCTATTCGGTACCATATGCTCCACTCCTTGGCAAGGAGGAGTTGGGAGTGGTACAAACCCTGGTATTGGTTTGCTATTGGACAGTCAAAGTTTCTCTTTGGTTCCCTATCCTATACAATGATTCTCCCATATATCATTGTACGTCACTAAGTGTCTGAGTGGTTAGATATCAGTTTATCTAGCTTCTCAACGGACTTCAGTCCCTCTCCAGAAGTTATTCTTTTTCTGGAGCTGGACTGGTGGGTAGGGCCCCCCCTGTATAGGATGTCTTGTACCTCCCTCCAAGTATGAGCCTATCCTCTTGTTAAGACCGAAGGTTTGTTCGCATATGAACAAATGACAAATTTTCTAAGACAATTTGTATTTTTCATAGCTACAAACCTGAGGTCTTAACATTATACTGCCCACCTCTAGCTGCCCCTCTGTTTGTTGAGACATCCTGAGTTGGGAAAGACTGATGTGGTGGCGTAGGTGCGTAGTCTTTGACTACTCTTCACCCGATATACGCACGCGTTGCTAGATCTCACAAGATTAGTGGCTTTTCCCTTTATAATTATGGGTACTGGTACTCCATTTTTATGCTGTTGTCATATTTGTATTTTATCTATTAATTTTCCCAAGACACCTCAGCAAATCTGAACAGTGCTGCCAGGTAAGCCGAACCAAAAATATGTACATCAAACTTTGAAGGAGCTACATCTGTTATGCACCAGCTGTGAGAAAGCATGCTAACCCGTGAGAAAACCTGGGAATGGTCACTTGCTCAGCGTTCTCTTGTTGTAGAAGAGGAGGTCATACTAGATTAAATGTATCAGAGTGCTGTCACAGGTATATTCAATTTTCTTTGGTGTTTTCAGCTTCACCTACACCTCATGATCTTTCTCCTCCTTAGTAGCTATGAAGTAACCCCCATTTTGGCAATTTTGCAGTCAGTCAGCTATAAACTGCCTATCCCACCACAGCCTGACCTAGCCAACCTACCTGTTTGTCAACTGATCTGCCTGCTGCTAGACCAGTAGTTTTTTTCCATTACTGTTGGCAATTTGAGTCCTCCCTTAAATCTAAAAATATGTTCATTTGCTCCAGCACAAATTATTAGTTCTTTCTAATCTAAATCTAGCCTTCAAAACTGAGTTTTTTATTCACCTTTAAATCTACAACCTATACAGTAATGTATTACTTAAGGTTATCTTCTTCCCAAAAAATCAACAGCTGAACCATCAGCATCTCAAGTTTTAAGTGCTTTTTTTAAGAGGAATCTTATAGTATGCTAATGTGCAATATGAGTTTTTTCACATTGTGATGAGAGTTCAGTTTAAGTGCTCTCACACTTTCACAATCACGTCCAATACAATGAAAATAATGAATTATATGAGCAAAGAAACTAACCTACCTCCCATAGGTGGTTCTGGAGATTTGGCAGGTGGGACACCCCAAGGATCAGTAGTAGGAGGGGATGTGACACGAGATGGAGGTCCCGATGCTGGGGATCCCCAGGGATCTGTCTGCAGAGAAGAAAGATGGTAGTTTCATTATTCAAGTTCTGAAAGAATTATGTAAAACAAGAATAATCCTTAACCCAAACCAGCTTAAAATTTTTTTAATAAGTACTTGATAACCATTTCACAAATGCATTGCAAAACAATAATATAAAAAAAAATCAAGTAAAAATGAGATAAGCATATAAATCTCATGTGAAGAAGTCATAGGTGCACATGTAGCAACAAAACATTCAGCAAGTCCTAAATACTGATTTATGACCTTTCTATCAAGAGGGTTGAATTATATGCAAACAGCATAACCAAAGATAATCACTATTGAAAGTTCATGTCTTCAAGACTACGAAATCTAAAGATTATGCAGTAAAACTCAAATCTTCTATCACAACAGATCAGTTCACTTGGTGAAAGAAGAGGAAACTTGAAGGATAATATTAGTCTTACTACCTTTGAGAATGTATGGCAAGGATAGACAACAAACCAAACCTTTCAAGAAACAAAACTTTCAAGAAACAGAAAGGATACTTTGAACTTTTACAGATAATGGTACTTGTTATAATTGTTAAAGTTGGAGTATTACTAGATATGGTACAGTTATAGATGAAAAACCACTAATGCCCCCCCCCCCAAAAAAAAAAAAAAAAAAAGAAGAGTGTATTTTCGCATTCTGTTTTGAGACATCACATCTCGCCTTCAGTGTGATGAGGAGACATGATGTCTTGAAACTGTATGTGAAAATGAACTCTTTCTTGAATCTGTGGTTTTTCATATTCTTTACAGTTCAACATTTGTGCTCTTGACATCAAAATACAATTGTCCTCCAATTCCACACATTTGAGCTTCTGATATCAAGGTACAGTAGTCCTCCAATTCCAAATGACAAGCCAACATTAATTATCTGTTAACTTGAACATAAAATTCCACACCAGCTACAAAAATCAGTACTCCATATAGTATATAAGATGATCCTTAAAATGACATTTTTATGATAAAATAAAGTTTTAATTATACTTACCCAGTAATTATATAGCTAAAAGTTTCTACAATCAGCAACTAGAATTTTGAAAATTTGTGAGTTGCACTTTTTCTAGCAGCTAGGTGACAAGCCCCACCCACTCTTGGGGCTAGAGAGGAACAACTAGCAAACATGGCCTCAATTTGTTTATGCCTAGGTTCATGCGATGGGAAAAGGGAGGGCTCCGATCATATAATTACTGGGTAAGTATAATTAAAACTTTATTATAAAAATGTCATTTTCAATTAAGTAACTTACCCAAGAACTATAAAGCTGATTCCCACATTAACAGGTGGGAAAACATGAACCCGTCTACCCCAACACATTAGTAAAGATAATAAACTGAACACAGATATGACTGCTAGCATTGCAATTATGCCTGTTGCTCCTTACCTGATAAATGAGCTGCTTCATGAAGATACTGCCTCTAGATGGCCCTTATTTATCTCATAGTGGCGCAGCAGTAAAGCCAAGGGTAGCCTACTCTATAGTGGGTGTCTTGTAGCAAGGATGATTCAAATTGCTGACAAGAAAAAGGTGCCCCTGCCCAGGGCACAGTACATAACACAACACCAGAACAAATAAACGTCACCTTACGCTGCCAAAATTAAAAATATACCAATACCCAACCAAAATTAACTGGAGGGTACTCCAGTACATAGTACCCCTAGGCTCCCATAAAATCCAACCACAATTAAAATAAATAAATAAGAGAGGGATGCTTCCTATACTTCCTCCCCCAACACCATGCCAGCCACCAAAAAAGGACCCAAAGTACTGCAATTATCATTGACGGTTTCAACTTCTTTAATATACTGTGATGCAAAGACTGTCTTACACCTCCAGAAGGTCATTTGCAAATGGAAGAGGAGACATATTACATTTAAAAACCATGGACGTGGCTACGGCCCTTATTTCATGAGCTTTCACTTTACACAAAGAGAAATTGTCCTCCCCTAAAGAGGAATGAGCTTCTGAAATGAGATCCCTAGGGAAGAATGCCAGGGCATTCTTTGACAGAGGCCATGTGGGATTCCAAACAGAACACCAGTAAGAAGACAACAGGCCCCTGTATCTTTTCTGTCTCGTGAAGGTAAAACTTAAAGAGCTCTCATGGAACATAAAACACTCTCTTGGTCACTCGGGCCTAAAAATTCCGACAAGCTCTTAATCATGAAAGAGCGGGCCCAAGAACTAGAAATTGTCTTGTTTTTTATTAAGAAGCCTAGAGAAAATTAGCATATGTAATGCATTATTTCCTGAAAAACCCACCTTTTTATATAAAGCGTGAATTTCACTAATCCTTTTAGCGGTAGCTAATGTTACTAGGAAAAGGGTCTCCCTACTAAGATCTCTTAAAGGGATAGTACAATGGTTCAAAATGTGAGCCTGATAACCATTTTAATATGATATCCAAATTCCAGGGAACCACTAGCCTCTATGTCAGAAAACCAAACTAAACATGGCTCGATAGCCTTTACAGTTAAATGTGGACAAACCTTTCACATTATTTAGAAATAGCAGAAAATCTACTATTTCATTGACAGATGTCTGAGAAGACAATACCCTGTTTTCTCTGCACCCTGTCCCAAAAGTGGTCCACTTTGCTTGGTATACTCTTTCAGAAGAGATTTGTCTGCAATTAGCGACAGCTTGCGCAGCCTACTTGTACAGGAGCTTTCTGACAGTAAGAATGCGGTCAGGGCTAGGGGAGACAACCCTAGATGGGATCACCAGAAATGGGGTTGTTTGAGAATACGAGTCTTTTGTGGAAGAAATCTTGGAAAATCCGCCAGCAGTTCGATCAGGTCTGGGAACTATTCTTTTATCGGCAAAACCATAGCTATCAAAATCATGGACACATTTTGGTGTTCCCACCCAGACTTTGTTGATCACTTGTCTGACCATGGACTGGGCTGGGGAGATAAACCACAGCACAGATGGTTCCCCAACCAATCTTGTAGCATGTCATCTGTTGCCCATGCTAGGGGATCCAGGACCGGGGAACAGAACAGCGGAAGCCTGTTGTTTCTTGATGTGGAGAGCAGGTCTAAGATTGGGGTTCCTCACAACTTCCAAAGGTCTATACAAACTTGTTGATTCTTTGCTGGTAAAACTTGTTTCTGGCAGCTTAATTCATCCATAGAGTGCTAAGTTTCCCCTGAATGAACCTCGTCAATAAAGAGGTATGATTTAGGTCTGCCCACAGAAGGAGCTCTTTTGCTGTCTTGTAAAGAGAACAAGTGTGTTCCTCCTTGATTCCTTATGTACGACAGGGCAGTTTATTGTCCAAGTGTATTGTTATGACTTTGCCTGCTACTTTCTCCCTTAAACGTTGAAGACTCAGGTGAATCGCCTTCAACTCTTTGATATTTATGTACCAATTCTCCAGTTCTTGAGACCATTCCCTCCAAAACTTTGCTGTCCCCAACCTAGAGTTGAAGCATCTGAAAAGAATTCTAGCTTTGGGTTCACTGGAAGGAGGGATTATCCTTCCCACAGCATGTTCTTTACCTTCCACCAACCTAAGTCTGTTTTTATTTCTGGAGTCACAGGAAAAATGACATTTTTTATTGATATAAAGTTTCACTTATACTTACCAGGTGGTTACATATAGCTGTCGTCTCCTGACGTCACAGCAGAATTTGAAATTCGCGGTAGCGCTAATGGTTTGACAGGTGATCCCTCTACCCCTGCCCTCTACCGGGTAACAGGAACCATTCCAGCAAAATGTCAGAAGTTTCATGCCTACCTGTCCATATGAGGGGAGGTGGGCGGGCTTTGTTATGTAACCACCGGGTAAGTATAAGTGAAACTTTATATTATTATAAAAATGTCATTTTCACTTATACAACTTCCCTGGTGGTTACATATAGCTGATGACACATTTAGGTGGGGGGACAATGGCAGCTAAAATAACAACTGTTGGAATTATCCGAAGATATAGGTTCCTTACCTTTAAAGACAGCTGACTCAGTGGTTACTGCCTCTGTAGTCTGCTGGCCTTTATTGTACCGAGGATGTGAGACATCCTTCTCTCCCTCACCCAATACCGTGTCAGTCACAATGAATGGCCCCAATGTACTGCAATTTTCATATGTGGTTTGCAAATCTGTCAGATAATGAGATGCGAAGACAGAATTGCTTCTCCAATATGTAGATTTAATAATGTCTTTCAAAGACAGATTACGTCTAAACGCCATAGACGTAGCCACTGCTCTTATTTCATGAGCTTTGACTCTAAGCACTTTGATATCTGAGTCCTGACATTGTTCGTGTGCCTCAGTAATCAAGTTCCTTAAAAAGAAGGAGAGCGCATTTTTAGAAAGAGGACGAGAAGGATCTTTCACTGAACACCACAGGTTATCACTCTTACCTCTTATACCTTTGGTTCTTTGCACATAATGTCTAAGTGCTCTCACTGGACAGAGAAGACATTCAGGCTCATAGGCCCCACTAGCTCCGCAATGTTCTTTATAGAGAAAGAACGAGGCCAAGGATGGGAGTTATTTTCATTCTTAGCCAAAACCCCAACATTGATGAGCAAATGGCCTTTCCCTTAGCAAACCCAACTCTCTTATCAATCGCATGGAGCTCACTTATTCTTCTAGCCGATGCTAAAGCACAAAGAAAAAGTGTCTTTCTAGTCAGATTTCTAAAAGAACTAGAGGAGATCTGTTCGAATTTGTCAGACATCAGCCATTTGAGAACTACATCCAGGTTCCAAGCTACTGTTCTGGACTCCTTTCTCTTGGTTGTATCAAAGGAACGAATCAGGTCTGAGAGGTCTTGATTATTAGAAACGTCTAACCCTCGATGTCTGAACACCGAAGACAACATAGCTCTATAACTCCTAATCGTCTGGGTAGAAAGCTTCTTAGTCTGATGAAGAAAAAGAAGGAAGTTAGCTAACTGAGCTATAGAGATCTTAGAAGACGAAACTCCTTTTTTGCACCAAGCTCTGAACTGGACCCACTTGGCTTGGTACACTCGATCAGAGGATTCTCTTCTGGATCTAGCAATAGTTCTTGAAGCTCTCTTTGAAAATCCTCTCTTTCTGAGGAGATGCTCGACAGTTTGAAGGCGACTAGTCGAAGAGTGGACAAGTTGTGATGGAACCTCAGAAAGTGGGGCTGTCCGAGTAGATCTCTCCTTAACGGCAACTCTCTCAGAAAGTCCGTCAATAGCTGTAGAAGGTCCGGAAACCATTCCCTGGCCGGCCAAAAGGGGGCTATCAGAGTCATCCTTACGTTCCGATGACCTCTGAACTTTGTCAGAACTAGTCTTAGCATCTTGAATGGAGGAAAGGCGTAGAGATCTAGATTTGACCAGTCCAGAAGCATGGCATCCACTGCAAACGCCTCTTCGTCTGGAACTGGGGAGCAATACAGTGGCAGACGAGCCGTCTTGTTCGTGGCGAAGAGATCCAAAAGAGGACATCCCCAAATTTCCCAAAGTTTCTTGCATATTTGAGGATGTAAAGTCCACTCTGTGGCGAGGACTTGTCATCTCCTGCTGAGAATGTCCGCCTTTACATTCTTCGAGCCTTGAATAAATCTTGTGCTCAAAACAACTTTGTTCTTCTATTTCGCCCAAATGAGCAAGTCTCTCGCTCCCTCGCACAGAGAGAACGAGTGTGTCCCCCCCTGTTTTTTTATGTAAGAGAGAGCCGTGGTGTTGTCTGCTTGAACCAGCACTACTTTCCCTCTTACCTCTGTCTGGAAGTGCATTAGAGCAAAATGGATCGCCTTTAGCTCTTTCAGATTTATGTGCCAGCTTTTCTGATGACTCTGCCAAAGTCCCGACACTTTCTTTTTCCCCAGAGTGGCTCCCCACCCTTTGTCCGATGCGTCTGACAAGAGCGTAAGATTGGGGTTCAACTGGCTTAGGGAAAAGCCCTCCTCTAGCCTTCCTTCTGACTTCCACCAAAGGAGGTCCTGCTTGATCCCTTCCGAGATGGGGAACACGAAGGAGTCTGGGAACTTCTTCCTTTGCCACTCCTGTTTCAAGTAAAATTGAAGTGGTCTCATGTTGAGCCTGCCCAGACTTACAAATTGCTCTAACGAGGCCAAGGTTCCTAACAGGCTCATCCATTGATTCGCCGAGCAAGTTTGTCTGCAGAGAAACTCGTCTATCTTGTTCAGGCAAGAGTCGATCCTTCGACGAGACGGAAAAGCCTGAAAAAAAAACTGAATTTAGTCTCACTCCTAAATAAACTATCTCCTGAGAGGGAGTGAGGCACGACTTGTCCTTGTTGAGTAACAATCCCAGGCTGTCCGCCATTCTTAAAGTCTTTTCTAAGTCCTCCACACACTTCTGTCTGGAACTTGCCCTGAGAAGCCAATCGTCCAGATACATGGAAATCCGTATCCCGTCCAGATGAAGTCACTTTGGTACTGACGACAGAACTCTGGTGAACACTTGTGGAGCTGTCGACAGGCCGAAACAGAGGGCCCTGAACTGGTAAATCCGGCACTGGAATACGAATCTCAGGAATCTCCTCGATTCCGAATGAATCGGAATATGAAAGTAGGCGTCCTGAAGGTCTATGGAAACCATCCAGTCTCCTGGATGAAGAGCTGTTAATACCGACTGGGTCGTTTCCATAGAAAACTTTGTCTTCAGGACAAAGACGTTCAGGGCGCTCACATCCAACACCGGTCTCCAACCCCCCAAGGCCTTCTTTACCAGGAAAAGGCAATTGTAAAATCCTGGTTCCTGATGAGAGTCCAATAACTCTATGGCCCTCTTTGCCCGTAAAGCGAGAACTTCTTGATGGAGGGCGGCAAATTTCTCGGAGTTCTCCGAGTAAACGGATAAATCCACAGGAAATTCTGTGAGAGGGGGGTGCTTGCTGAACGGAATGATGTAACCTTCCTTCAGGATCTGAACCGTCCAAGGATCCGCTCCGAGATGAAACCAGGTCTGCCAGAAAAGGTGTAATCTGGCTCCTACTGCTGTGTGGAGGACTACGAGCCTACTTCTTGATGGAAGAGGGAGTGGTTTTAGACGAGGCTCTACCTCTCCCCTGAAACCTAGAGAAAGATCTAACGGGAGCTCTACCTCGAAATGGTTTAGGGGCTTCCGTGGTGGGAGCACTCCGAGAAGCAGAAAGTACCAGAGCAATCTTCCTGGGCTTCTTCACTGACTGTGATAAGAGATCCTGAGTCGCTTTCTGTGTCAAAGACTGAGTGATCTCGCTTACAATCTCTTGCGGAAAAAGGTGCTTCTTGTCCAAAGGAGAGAAGAGCAAGGCGGACTTCTGGTTCAATGAGACCCCTTTCGACAAGAAGGAGCACCAAATCTGCCTCTTCTTCAACACTCCAGAGGCGAAAATGGCAGCGAGCTCCGAAGCTCCATCACAGATGCCTTTATCAAAACAATCAAGTACAGAGGCAAAATCCTTCAACTGCTCCTCTGAGAGCCCAAATGACTTGACTTTCCTGGCCAGAGAAGCAATGGCCCAATCCAGGAAGCTAACGACTTCAAAAACATGGAAAACACTCTTGCAAAGATGACCCAGCTCACTTGCCGAAAAGAAAATCTTCGCAATATTAAGGGCTGATCTACGAGAAGAATCCACGAGACTAGAAAAGTCTCCCTGAGCGGAGGCAGTCACACCCAGGGAAAAAACTTCTCCTGTGTCATACCAGACACAGCTCCTTGATGAAAGTCTTGAAGGGGGAAGGCAGAAAACATTTTTCCCCTGTTCCCTCTTCTCCAAAAGCCAAGCGTTCACTTTCTTGATAGCCTTCTTAGCCAAAATCGAGAGGACGAGACGTGTGAACGAGGACGAGGAGTCAGGCTTACTGCCCTTTTTCCACTGCGAACCAGGAGAAACTAGGACGGAAGGCACAAAAGAATCTCCAAAGTTGTCAACGAAGAACTGTAAAAGTTGCTTATACCCCGACAAATGCTTGTCTTTTTCTGTCAGTACTTCTTCTTCTTCTTCCACATCCGAACCTTCCTTCGAAGAAACTGGAGAACATTCCATCTGAAGAGGAATCCTGTTCGGCGAAGTCACACCATAAAGCACCCAAGGTGGCTGCGAGAGAGCAGGAGAAGACGTCTGCGCCTGTACTGAGGCGAATCCGAGCGGCTGAGCTGGCGGCTGCGCTGGCGGCTGAGCTGGCGCTCGAGCGAGAGCCTAACGTGGCACCAGAGAAGGAGTCAGGAAAGGAGTCTGACCTTTCGCCTGAAGCAGCGTCTGAAGAGGAATCACATGGAGAGTCTGAACAGGCGCCTGGACTGAGGCCGAAACGTGAGGTTGAAAAGAAGCCTGAAGAGGAGCCTGTGAAGAGGACTGCACAGTAGTCTGTGGAAGATGCAAGGCAGCCGGGAGCGCATTCGGGGAAGAAAGAGACTTGCCAAAAAGCTCCAAAAGACTGCGTAACTTGGCATTCATCTGGTCTAAAACCAAAAGTTGAGGATCCACCGACATAGAAGGCAAAGGGGGAGTAGAAGGATGAGCCACAAACACGTCTGGAGCCGCAGGAGTTACTGCTTGAGGAGGCTCTGGGGAAGGCTCTGAAGGCGTGAGAGTGTCCGGCTTCTCCAATTCTATGAGAGAAGGGCAATAAACTGAAACAGCCGGAGAAAAAGCTTCAGGCTCCTCCAAAAAACTACAGGAAGGTTCGGCAGCCGCCACCTTCTTGGGAACCGCAGCAGGTGAAACATCGCGAGACCTTTTCAGCGGTCTAGACGTCTTATGACACCAGCCTCTATGAGAGGAGACGTCTGAACTCGAGTCGCTTGACAAAAAACACTTCCTCGCAACACCTTTCCAATGGTGAGCGACAGCATCCTGGGATATGGCTACAGGATTGCTTGAGGGGGCGACTGCTCGGGAGCATATCCCGCTCGCCTCCTTGCGGTTTTCGGCATGCCTCCTCCCAGGATCTGGGAAGTTTGACAGGGGCCTAGACCTAGGAGAACGAACAGGCCGAACAGCCACCTCCTCCACTACACTAGCACTAAGTAGCTTGTCACACTTAAGTACCACTTCTTGCACTGTCTCACCCATTTTCTGCAGTGGTGAAGAAAGAGACAAATTTTGAGTCCATATCGGCTCGTAATACTGACACAGGATCGGGATCGGGAGATACAGAGTCGAGGGCAGGAGAAACAACTACGGGGTTAATAGGATCAGGATTAACAGAATTCAGAGGAATATCCTGGCTACTCACTGACTTAGAATTAGATCTCTGTGAAGTCTTTCTGATTCTATCCTTTTCTAACTTTCTCATATACTTTTCCAAAGCCTTCCACTCCTGAGATGGTAGAGACTTACATTCTTCACACGTATTCTCAAAAGAACATTCACGTCCCCTACAGCTAACACAAGTAGAATGAGGATCAAGTGAAGCTTTAAGAAGTCTAGTCTTACACCCACTACTACACACCCTATACTGAATAGAGCCGGTGTCAGACATCGTGACAAAACATAATTAATTCCTAAAAAGGACAACAATTCTTCCAAAACCGAAATAACTCTATCGCTGCTAGCAAAAAGATCAGAAAACTCAAGGTACATCACCAAAAGGAGAAAAACCAAGATGATCAATTCCAAATTCCTACCAGCAGAGGAACCGTGTTATCGGTTCCGATGGCAGGAAACTTCTGACATTTTGCTGGAATGGTTCCTGTTACCCTGTAGAGGGCGGGGTTAGAGGGATCACCTGTCAAACCAATAGCGCTACCGCGAATTACAAATTCTGCCGTGACGTCAGGAGATGACAGCTATATGTAACCACCAGGGAAGTTGTACAAGTGAAAATGACGGATTCCCGAAATACTTTTCTGTCCCAAATGGCTCTTAAATCATATTGGAGCAGTCTCAGATGCAAACTGCCCAGATGAGCAAACTGTTCCATAAAAGACAATGTTTCCAGTAGGCTCATCCAAGCGTTCGTGGAACAGCTACTTAAGTGGAGAAATTTTTTTACTGTTTCCAGACACCATTGTATTCTCTTCGAAGATGGGAAAACCCGAAAACTCAGAGTCAATCATCATCCCTAAATAAAGAATTTCAGAGGGAATCATCAGCTGGCAGAAACAAATTGAGGCCTGTTTGCTAGTTGTTCTCCTCTAGCCCAAAAGTAGGTGGGGCTTGTCACCTATTGGCTAGAAGTAGCACAACTCGCAAATTTTCAAAATTCTAAAAGCTGATTGTAGAAACTTTTAGCTATATAATTACTGGGTAAGTTATATAATTAAAAACACTATTTTCTAACAATATATTTATAGCACTATCATTAAACTTTCTTGACAAGTGGGCATCAGGTTGGATGAATCTACCAGCAGGGTGATTCTTTGCCTCAAAAACATGCTGAAAGACATTTATTTTTTCATCTTATTTTTCATCAACAACTTAGTAAAGTTCATCAGACTAAATATGAATATCATCTAAAAATTAATTGTAACATTTACATTTTTCAAACTTTTACTTTAAATAAATGTTAACATGAAGCAACTGTACAAACATACATATTCAGGCCCAACATAAACAAAAATGAAGAGAAAAAAATTTGTCAGCAACAGTTAAACAAACTGTTTATTTGATGTGATTGCCTCGCAAAACAGTGACAATGCATTTGATATATTTCTCACTATTTCAAGAAACTAAAACTACAATGTCCAGCCAGCGGTAGCTTTGAGTATGTTACAAGGAAATGCTTCTTCTTCCCACCTTAATCTCTTGTTAGGACTGCTATTTTTTACTGAGCCTTTACCACTCCTATTTTCTTTAGGTCATTTCTTAAACTTTCTAATGCCTCTAGGTCTGCTACTTATACACCCAGTTTGGTGTTGTCTGCAAATTTGGCTATCTTGCTAGTTACTCCTACATCAATGTCATTAATATAAATAAAAGGACAGAACCCTGAGGAATTCCGCTTGTCACATCTGCCCATTCTGATTCTTCACCATTTATTACGACTGTTTTCTATTGGTTAGCCAGTCATCGATCCAGTCTGCTGTGTCTCCTACAGTTCCTACAGCTCTAACTTTTGTCATTAGTTTCTTGTTTGGAAGTTTGTCAAAGGCCTTTTGGAAATCTAAGTAGAGTATATCTATTGCTCTACCACTGTCATAAATACCAAGCATGTTGTGGAAAAATTCCAAGTTTTGATAGGCAGGATCTGTTTTGTCTGAAGCCGTGTTGACTGTTTTACAACAGGTTGTTTCTACCAATCTTACAAGGTGCTGATGTTAGACAGAGTTGTCTATGATTTCCTGGCTCTTTTCTTGGAACTTATTTGTTAACTGGGGGCACATTACCTAGTTTCCATCCTTTGGGTGCATTTCGTTGTTCTGCCATTTTTATGTAGAGTTTATATAGGTGAGGAACTATATCCTCTTTTAACTCTTTTAATCTCTCTTGGATGAATCCCATCTGGGCCAGGAGATTGGAACTTATTTAGTTTTTCTATTTTGTTTTTTACATCTTCTTCTGTAAATATTATTTTGTCAAGTGGTTCTGCCCCTTCATATTTAATAGCTGGTTCAGGGATTGAGGTAGTGTCTTCAATTGTGAAAACACTATTAAAAAACTTATTCAATAATTCTGCTTTTTACAAGTCTGTGTTCACTAGGTTTCCCCCATTGTCTCTTAGGGGACCTGTGCTATTTTTTATTGGCTTCCTACTATTTACATGAGCAGACTGGTGTCTAGGCCTTGTGGGAGATATCCATCTACCCAATTCACTCACTCTTCTAATATATTTATATGCATGGAGATTAACAATATTCAAACAGTGAAAGAGAAAGGTAAAAATTATACTGTCATTATTATTCATGATCTGCAGTCTCAAAGATAAAGACTGAAATGAAAAAAAAAATTGTATACAATAAATAAATGCCTTTCAACATATTTTGTAAGATGAATACCACCCAACTATACAAATACCTAAAAATAATTTACACTACAATTAACTAAAGTACAACATGCCTCAAAATACTGAGGGATTTGAAAGCAAAACATACAGTTGCTAATTACTTTCATCATTATTGTTACAAATCTCAAATTTTGCCTACAATGCAACTTTGGAGGTTGTTGCATATTTCTTTACCATGAATATCATAAGATAATACAGAAAAAGTGACATGAGATAAAAAAAATGAAGCGTATTAAAACTTGGAGCATTGCATATTAAAATAAGCAATATTATAAAGTTCATCAAATTATACTATGTTTGTTTCCTTACTTTATGCAAAAGTCAAAATTTATCGCAAGTATTTTATGCAAAATTAATTTATTTCTACCACTTGAGTTATTTACTTAACCAACTAACCAACATATATGCAAAGATTTGTGAGAGCACTGACACAAAAAGTGGTTTTTATGAAACTTAAAAAAATTAAATACAACTACATTCCAACAGAATGTTAATGGGAAATTACAAGTTATGCAGCAAAATAAGGGGTACCAGATGGTCTTGTTGCATCCCTTCTACCCTAACTAAACTTTGTTTACCTCGTTTCCTCTTCTATTCTCACTTAAGAACACATCTTTATGTCAATCCTTATTAATTTCTAACAATGACTGAGAGGTCTCATTACACTACTGTAAAATACTACTATGTACTGTACTACTAGCAATAATAATCTTCCTGAAGCCACCACATTTTAGTTCAAAATTGAAATACATATTCTATAATACAGGTAGGTTATAGTATATGTCACCTGTTTATACATTATGATTATGTGAATTAAACACCGTTTGTTTTTGATGTTTGTACTGTGTTCCAATGCTAAAATATTGCTCTAAACTACAGCACAAACCATTACACTCTATGTAATTACATTACATTAATGAAGAAGCTGCCTTACCAAATCTTCATTTAGATTCCCATTACTGAATATGTCATCAAGGATATTCAAAGTCTGAGGCTGGGTGACCATGCAATAAAAAATGTGAAATGTTACATGTAATAAGCAAAATACCCATCATAAAAGTCGCCATAAACTTGATTCAGAAACTCACACCTTTGAAAAAACTTTCTCACATAAAGAGATTTTCTTTTACCATTATCATACGTTTTAAAAAATTATGCTTTCTTGTTGTGCTAACAAACATGCAAACATTGTAACCTTCATAAACTGCATGCCTTAGCAGCTTCCCTACTATTCAACCTTAACAAATGACCTAGCTATGCACTCAATACATTCTCCCTTTTCTGATTACCACTTCTTATCAATAAATGCTTGAGGGTCTACAAATTAAACCAACTTGTCATTACATCCAAATTAGCATAATTTCAAAACTCTTATACCTTTAAATTTATCTAATGAAAATGCATCACTCAAGATCATCATTGGTTCCACTATATCTTCCATCTATAGGAATTTCATTTTTTGCATCTAAGTCTTCTATTCTATTCAGAGGTTCTTTTGTTTTGTCTATACTGCAACTGCAATAGTATAGGATAATTATGACCAACTTGTTTTCATATAACTAACGAGGCTTGCAAATTTTGATACAACCCATTCATAATAATCTGAAATGCCATCCTCTCTTCCTCTCACCCTTCCAGATGGGGGTTAGCACCAAATTATGAGAGATTTCATAAATATACAGTGGGTGGGCTGTGATATGCGCATATGTATTGGAACCTTTCTTCCTTGAACTCTACAAGTCAGTGTAGTTGGATTCATTTTACATATCTTAATGGATTTCTATAGAAATTAGTTCTATTAACCCTTAATGGATGGATACCCTCATATGAGTAGCAATAACAGGCTTTGGGTGGTGGATGGATTCACTCTTGGTGAACATCAATATTACGCGTCATCAATTTTGAGAAATCACATTGGAAAGAGGTTCCAATACTTCTATTACCTATATATTCACTCATGACAACTTTTAGAGTGGCTAAGAACATCGATTAGGTGGCTCATGAGTTGATTGATTGATTGATTATAAAATTTAGGTCATGAGGACCAAGCGCCGGAAGGCTCATGAGTTAATTGTGATCTTGACTTCAAGCGAGCATGTACTGCCCCTCTCTCACATGGTCTTTTTATAAATTTGCTCATAAATATAACCAGGGGTTGCTGTTGGTTTTAGTTCTAATTGTAATTTTGCAAAGAAAAGTGCAAAGAAATATTACAAAAGAAATGTATAATAAAAAAAAATTACTGCATCTTCGATCTCTGTAGATTTATGTAAACATTTTACAACCATATACGTATAGTCAGAATTTGTTACTGATTTTAGGTCTTATCTGTTTTGATACTGTGTGAACTGTAATTATAATTTTTCAAAAAATAAAATTATTTATTTAAAAAAAACATGTATAACTTAGTAAAATTTACGGTTGTCTTGTAAAAGAGGCCCCACAAGGGATTGTAAATAGTCTTTTTCAACTTGTAGCAGGTAGGGAATATTTTTTTGAATTTTTTTTCTGACACCTTGTGCATTTGCATATGTTCCTATTTCCATTGATGTTTTATTTTCTTAAATTGGCTGACTTCAAAGTTTCCCTGGCCTTGGGTGCTGCATATAAGTTTTTCAGCCCGGCTCTTAAGGGTTAAGAAAACAGCTTTCTACAGCAGCTTCCTAAAGTCTGAAGGATTTTGCATAGCTTATTTGAAGTTTTCAAGAAATATTTATCTTTCCGATTTAGCCTTAGTAAGCTGTAAAATAATACTTGAACCTTTTTAAAAATACATATTAAATGATAGTTCCAATCACAACCCTGCACAAACTATATATTCACAGGAAAGGGAAGTAACAATGGGGGTAGCATTGAGAAAAGACAGGTATACTCGTATAGTACCAGCTACACAAGTACTCAGGAGGTAGGAGGGAGCATAACTTTAATTAATTAAATTATGTCCTGTTCATTTGGAAGTATTTTAATTCAATCCTTGAACTCAGCTTCCCAACATTTAGGGCCTATCCTATATCACTTAAATTCCATGAAAACATCCTTAAGTAAGATTCCCTTATCCATGAGTAACAAGTTCATGATCATCAACCAATTTTAGTATTTCAACAATCAACAAAACTTTTCACAATCCTGAACCATTATTTACTAAATTCTATGGGTTACAAAACATCCTACTATGTGTTCTACCCAGTACTATCAGTGATTCTAAACACATTAGTATAGAACAACTTTACATGTTCTTTGTTGTTTACCACAGAATTTTTCATAAACTTTTGGCAACTCGCTTGGCTTAATGAGAATGCTGTTGCCAAATTTTCTGTTATTTAGAAATACTTGGTATTTACAAATATACTATGACTGGGAAAAAGTAATTCTCTATAAAGTTTTTGTGACATTTTTTGTATATTTACACAAATCTGTCTAACAAGACAATCACAGAATCTTCTGTATTTAATACAGTAAAATAAATATTTGTAAAACTCAGTATTTGTAAATACTTCTTTAGATTTAAGACAAAAAAAAAAAAAAAAAAAAAATCTTTGTCGTTAGTTGCATGGAGTATAAAGGGTGTGACCAGCAGGTAAAGAGACATGAGTTAAGATTCCTTGAGATTAAAGAGATGAATTATGTTTTGAAGGTAAGTCAACGCAGCAATACAACATACATCATCTGAAGAAAAAAAAATCTTTTTGTTTGCTGACGAATCTCTGAACCAGCAATTTTTCAAAGTAATGAGAAGGAATTCATTCTATTCTTCATATAATCCAAAAAATATGTGCACTATTAAAAACTATACAGTGGACCCCAGTATTAGCGCCCTTGGCACTCACATATTCACGGATTTCTCTATGGACCATATCTACCCATTATTCACGGGAAATTCGCGTATTCGCAGTATTTTTTCTATGAGAAATAGCGAAAAATTCCTGTTTTTAAAAATTATTTCATCATAATATGCACATTTTGTGATAAACTGTTAACAAACCATTTTTAGTGGATTTTTATTGAGTTTCAACTAACAAAATAGGCAGTTTTGAGCATTTTTAGAGGGGTTTCAACTATTCACAGACTACGTAGTTATGGGGGGGGGGGTTGGGGGTTGGTACGATTCCCTGCAAATACGGGGGAACACTGTACTGCATTCAAAACACATACTTAAAAATACTAACATTCAAAACACACACACACACACACACAGGGTCTTTGTAAGCTTCACATGCAAAATGTTCTACTCAAGACAAAATACAGGCAGTCCCCGGGTTACGATGGGTTCGGGTTACGACGTTCCGAGGTTAAAGTGCTTTTCAATTATATTCATCACATTTCCTGGGTCACGACGCCTACAATGCTCATCTAGCAGATGAAATATGACACCAAAAATGCAAAATAATCAATATTTGAAGGTTTTTTTGATGAAAAATGCAATAAGAATGCAGTTTACATAGTTTTCAATGCATCCAAAGCATTAAAAGTAAGGTTTTCTTAGGATTTTTTATGATGTTCCGGCTTACGACGATTTTCGGCTTACGGCCCGTCTGAAGAACGGAACCCCCTTCGTAACCCGGGGACTGCCTGTACAGCTAAAATGTGAGGGGCTGGCTGGTTCCCATGGAGACTAGCCAATGACAGCCCCTTACTTCTGTTCTATTAATAGATATGCTATGTCGTGGCTGGCACTAAGTTTGAACGTTGGCATATCATGACTATTTAACTCCTGTTGGCAATGATTGCTCAATAATTTGTTTTATATACCATATATTTCCGCATATAAGATGACCTTTAAATCCTAAAATTCAACCCTAAAAATTTGGGGTCGTCTTATACTACAATTCTAAAAATCAAACCTTAAATTCTAAGATGTGTATTGGTAGGCTAGCCTCGGCCTTGGTGAATAGCCTAACCTGAAGATTCACATCATGAAATAAACTGATAGTAAAGGTAATAAAACCATTTTTACCTTATATATTATTGGCATATCTTCATAACAAATAGCCTATTTGAGGAATAATTCTAAATCAATGAAACAAACTTTTACCTATGCGATCCCAGCTAAGAAAATGTAAACAATGAGTTATGGTTGCTCTAACAGCAACCTTTATCCTTCGGTAACCTTTTAGAAACTTAAGTGGTAGTGTAATTACAGTAATAATAACATTTAGGATAAATGTTATTATTACTGTAATGTAATAAATGTTATTATTTGCCACCATCAAAGGGATTCCAGTCTGGTTCTGGCAAGTCGACTTCGGCTTCGTCGTCGATATCATATACACATCTTCGGTACCAACCACGGCATTTTTAAAAATAATTTTCTGACACTTTAAATTTTCATGTTCCCCATTCTTTTATAACAAAAAAGCAGTGAACATCACTTGAGGCAGCACATATTTGTGTATGATAATTATCGTTCATTATTGTATTTTTATTAGCGGTTGTTTGAGAATGGTGATGAAACAAAACAATGGTCTCCCTTTTAGGCAATGTCTGTATGAAAAACATGATATAGAATCTGCTTTGTTAAACCCACCTTTGATAATTTATGAAAGGAAAGTATCTCTGAATTAAGTTTCATTCGGCAACTAAGACTGATGATATTGGTAAAATGCAATCAGCTGATTATTTTAAGATTGTAAACAAAACTAGAATGCAAATGACGCATCAGGTTACCGAAGACAACTAAAAAGCTTGAACATGTACGGCTTAGAAACATGACAATTGCAAGGACAACTGATAGAAACATTCAGAATACTGAAAAGACATAACAAAAGTAGACATTAACCTATGTACGTTAAACAAAAACCAGACAAGAAATAATGGATGGAAACTAGAGCTGAACAGATACAACACATCTCATTGTGGGAACAGGACATACATGATATGTGACACATGGAATAAACTGCCACCAGAAGTTGTAAACATCAACAGTGTGGAAGAGTTTAAAAGAAAGTTAGACAAAATAAAAAGGACACTGTGAATGAACAGTAAAACTTGCTCTTAGAGATAAGTGAGCACACTATGTCTCCATGTCTCCTCAGATGGACTAACACGTCATTGAGATACCCTAATCCTTGAGACTCTCTCTCTCTCTCTCTCTCTCTCTCTCTCTCTCTCTCTCTCTCTCTCTCTCTCTCTCTCTCTCTCTCTCTCTCTCTCTCTCTCTCTCTCTCTCTCTTATTTGTAGTTACTGTAGACACTTTTCAGTTGATCTATTTTTACCTTAACATGTAGAACTGTAAATGAGTTGTTCTAACACACAGACACATAACTAAGAGTTGTATTAGTCCAAATAAAAAGCACTGTTTGTTCATGAAAAGGAGTTTCAGAACAAAAAGAAAGAGACAGAATAAATAATTTCTTAAAAGTGGCTGAGTAGACTTCTAAAAATAGATCAGTTGGGTGGAAGGGGGAAAGAAGTTAGAAATGTTATACATATTTAATTTTCACACACTCCTATATTTTTATCAACCCAAATATTTCTTTATTTAAGGGTAATGTATTAACCCTTAAACGCCGAGCCGCTATTTACCAAAGCGTCTCTCGTATGCTGGCGGCGTTTGGGAGTTAGCGCCAAAGCGGAAAAAAAGTTTGATTCAAAAAATCACAGCACGCTTATTTTTTTAGAATAAGAGTTCATTTTAGGCTCCTTTTTTTGTCATTGCCTGAAGTTTAGTATGCAACCATCAGAAATTAAAAAAAAATATCATATATAAATATTGGAATATATGACAGCGCAAAAAAAAAATTCATATATAATTGTATACAAATCGTGCTGTGAGCAAAACGGTTAAAGCTAATGAGTCAATTTTCTTTTGTTGTATTATACACTAAATTGAGATGATTTTGGTATATAATAAATTGTAAAACGATCAAAGCAACACAGAGAAAATATAACAATGTGATGCATGAATTCGTAACACGCGGATGTAAAAAAAAGTTTTTTTTTAAATTCACCATAAATCAAAATATTGCGCTAGAGACTTTCCGTTTGTTGCAAAATGAAGGTAATTGATTGAATATTACTAGACTGTCAGTATTTTAGCTTACAATTGCAGTTTTTGACCATTTCGGGTGAGTTAAAGTTGACCGAAGGTCGAATTTTTTCTATTTATCGTGATTTATATATATGAAACTATTTCAAAACTGATAAAAGCTACAACCATGAGTTATTTTTAGTTATATTCTACATGAAAATGCACACATTTTCATATATAAAACTTTATGTGACGGCTAATATAAAACGGTGCAAAGATTACGACAAACTGGCGAAAGAATTTCTGATTTTTTCGGCAGAGTTACCGCACTGACATAAGGAAAGAGTGTTTTGCAAAAATTCACCATAAATCGAAATATTGTGCTAGAGTTTTCCAATTTGTTGCAAAATGAAGGTAAATGATTGAATGTTACTAGAATGTAAGAGTTTTAGCTTACAATTGCGTTTTTCGACCATTTCGGTTGAGTCAAAGTAGACCGAAGGTTGAAATCTGGCAACTTATCGTGATTTATATGTAAATATTTCAAAACTGATAAAAGCTACAACCATGGGTTGTTTTTGGTTGTATTCTACATGAAATTGCACACATTTTTATATACAAAACTTTATATAACGGCTAATATAAGACGATGCAAACATTACGACAAAGTGACAAAAGAATTTCTGATTTTTCGGCAGTTACTGCGCGGAAGGAAAAAGTTTTTTTAAAAATTCACCATAAATCAAAATATTGTGCTAGAGACTTCCAATTTGTTGCAAAATGAAGGTAAATGATTGAATATTACTACAATGTAAGAATTTTAGTTTACAATTGTATTTTTTTACCATTTCGGTCGAGTCAAAGTTGACCGAAGGTTGAAATTTGGCAATTATCGTGATTTATATGAAAATATTTCAAAACTGATAAAAGCTACAACCATGGGTTGTTTTTTGTTGTATTCTACATGAAATTGCACACATTTTCATATATATAAAACTTTATGTAATGGCTAATATAAAATGGTGCAAACATTACTACAATCTGACGAAAGAATTTCTGATTTTTTCGGCAGTTACCGCGTGGATGCAAGGAAAACAACAGCTTGATTCGTGAACTCCAAGCATCCCTCAAGGGGCGTGATTTAAAATTTTAAGCAAACTAGGCCTATAACTTTTTCCGTGAATATAAAAAAAAAAATTTTTTAGTCGATGTAATATACATCAATTAAGCACATGACAGACAATTTTAATCGACATAAAATATGTTCAATAGGCGTTTAAGGGTTAAGCTAACTTTTAAATGAAATTACATTAAATTTAACTTCATTTAAAAGTTAGCTGAATACTTAGGGAGCACGATTAGGGTCATACTTAGTGTTCAAACTCCAGAAGTAAGCATTTACACATTAGCATTTTTAAAAACTCCGCCCTATGTGGAAATTCCCCTAGCACGAAGGGGTCTGCAATCTAACTTTGCTTAAGTTCAGGGTATTACTGTAAATAGTAAACTATAATGTATAACTAATGATAATGAAAAATCACAAGAAAAGAAAAGGAAAAAAAAAATGTTTTTGTTGCAGTAGTGATGTTTTCTACCCTCAACCCCCCCCCTCCCCAATTCCAAAAAATTCCAAAAACCGAAACACATCTGGCCCTAAGGATTTTGGACAAAGGATTGTGTGCCTGCAGTAATATGAGAATACATACAATATTATCGGATACAGCAAAATAAAGCATACTTTTTAAAAAGATCCATGGAAAAGACGCATATTCATTATGTTTGTATAACATAGAATACTAACGTGAATATTACATACGCTAATTTTATATCCTGTGTATGATGCGACCCTCTTAAAATTAGTTGCAAAATTAGGTCTTCAAAAATTGAATAATATGCGAATATATACAGTACCTTATGGACTTTTCAGGAAGGGGTACATTATAGTTTTGTGAAAGACTAACTACTTGACCCTATGATCCTCTCCAAAACAATATAATAATATTTTGACATGCAAATTTTTTTAACGACAGTTTCATGAAAGGAACAACACTAATATTCATGACTTTGGATAAGGAATTTTACCATTTACATCCTTTGATAAGCTATACATATATTCATGTGTGACAGTGAAGACAGACAAATCAAATTATTGCAATTATAATGATATACTATATACTAAATCATTTCCCAGTTTAATAGTTAAATGAATCCTACCAAGATCAGACAAGAAATTCCATGCGGTTGGGTAATTTTAGCAGCTGAACACTTAACAATGGTATATACAAATTTCATACCTTACATCTAGAGATATAACTTCTTCATAGCTTACACATCTGGAGAAATAACTTCCATTAATGCATTATTAATATTATTTTTGAATAAGTGTTAGTATACACAACACAGATGTAGCTAATTAAGATTTCTCAAAAGTTCAGCCTACCTAAACACCATATGTTCATTCCCCGAGATCTATACTTGCATAAAATTATTAGCAACTACAATACTTCCAATAAGGACTGTTTTAAATAAAATAAACTACAACAATACCTACCTACTCAAATTTATTAAATACAAGATAATAATCAGTCAGAAAAGCATCATTTGCTGAGCACAAATTCCAGATGTGGTGTCCTGTCTTTTCACACCATATCGTAAATGGAAATTATAACAAATCGGGTAAAATATAAATGATTAAGCATTACTGAAATAAGAAGTTCTCTCTTCCTTCTATGTCAAGGAGTACAATACAACAAATCTGGACCTTCATCAAGTTGACATAAAAGTAACAAAAGGTAGTGCAATGCTGACAATATTTCCAAGACTACACAAAACATTTGCTGTTGACAAACAATGTTAAAGAAAAAGTATAAGAGCATAAGGGAGTAGGCTATTAACTAATCATTTTAAAGCCACAGTAAACCCTACATTTCAACCTTGTTGATACATTTTCAACTGAAACTTCAAATGAAAATGATACCAGTATTCTAAATCCTGAACTAATAAAGATTATTTCTATGCCATTACAGTTCCCAAATGAAAAAAAATGATTACTCCTGATCATACAACACAAACACATATATACACATATATATTTATACATACATATAACAATATCAATGCCAATGCTCTGCAAATGATAAGCATTCAAGCACACATTGGAATCTGCTCCTAAGAATTAATGCTGCCAAAGGACTAAAAACTGATTTAACACTTTTCTATTGAGTTATATTTTTAAGTTTCTTGACTGAACACTAGAACCATGTGCATAGAATTAAAGTACACATTGTGTTACCAGTAGCAAAATGTCATTTAAATAAGATATTTTTTATACTGTACATTTTATTACTATATACAGTAACAACTTAATAACCTCAACTAATGAACTTATGTACTTATCAGCTACATTAACATTACTAGCATTATTTTTTGCTTGGCTGCCACATTAGATGACATTAATTTTGTACCTTAAATTGAATGTAAGTGTAAATTTCAAATTAGTTTAGGTTAGGAACCATGTAGAAGTGCTCTTAGCTATAAGATATCTGGAAAATATACAAGTAGTACAGACTTTGTTAACTATCAAAACCCAGACCCCTAAAAGTATTAAGAAGCTACTGTATTATATCTTTATATATTTTTAAATATGTTTTTATATAAATCCATGCAAGTCAGTTTTTGACAACCCTCTAAAATTGCTTATAACTGCCTACTTTGATAGTTAAAACACCAAAAAACTAAAACTGCTTATACCTGACTATTGTAATAGTTTTATCACAAAAAGTACAGAGTCATGAAAATGCTATGAAAATACAGTAACTTGTGAATATTTTCAGTGAAAAATACTGCGGATAGGTGAATTTTCCTTGAATAATGGGTGTATAAGGTCTGTGGGAGAATTCGCAAATAGGCGAGTCCTCAAATCTTTAGAACATGAATATGGGGGTTTACTGTACAGGTAATGTAAATTTGGAAAAAAGAAAAAATACAAATTTTGTTGTTGTTGTCAGACATGTGGACTAGAAAGGTTGTGCCCAGCAGGTAAACAGAAATGGATTACCATTCATCAAGAGATTAAAGAGATTAATAAATTGTTTTGAAGGTATGTCACACACAGCGTTAGAAAAAAAAAACTTTAGTTCTGGAAGAATCTCTAAACCAGGAATTTTGCTCTCAAAGCAATGAGAAGGAATTCATTCTATTCTTCACGTAATCAGTAAAATACATACACTATTAAAAACTATGAAATGTATTCAAAATACACACATACACATAATCGTCAATTTCACATGAGCAAAACATTCTTTTTCAGACAGAATACAGTTAAACCTGATTGGCTGGCTGGTTGCCATGGAGATCTGTTATCCAGTGACTGCCCTCTACTTTTGTTCTATATATAGATATACATACAAGTCAACCCCAGCATTCGTGGACTCACGATTCATGGACTTGCCTATTCATGGTATTTTTCACTAAAAAAACATTCACAGATTACTGTATTTTCATATAATTTTTGTGACTAAAAGCACTTTTTGCGATAAAACTATTAAAATACTCAGGTATAATAATTTTCATTTAGAGTTTTTTCTTAGGTTTTCACACTCAAAATAGGCAGGTCTAAGCATTTTTAGAGTGGTTTAAAGTATTTGCAGATTTTAGCTAGGGGGGAAGGGGTTTCTGGTACCCAACCCCGAGAATAGAGGGGGTCTACTGTATGTCGTGACGACACTAAATTTGATTGTTACCATGATCATGATTACTTGACTGCTGATGGAAAAAAATTATTCAGTAATTTGCTTTCTATAATTATTCGTCTTGAAAACAAGAATTTAACAATAATTTTAACTAAATTATATAGTCGTATGAAAAATCAGTGTTGTAGCAATCGAATGTACAACTCCAAACTGATGATGACATAGTGACAATAAAGAACAACCCTTTCCAAATTCGATATGATGAAATGTATTTTATAGTCTTATTCATCATAAAAATTCACAAGCTGAATTAAGGCACATAGTGTGAAAGTGGTCTAACCTGCCCGACATTAGTTTTGAGTAATTTGCAGTCAAAATTAAGTACCGAATAAACACAGTAACTGTGCACGTAGTGTGAAAGTGGTAGATAACCCCACCTAATGTTAGTTTTGAGTAATTAGCAGCCAAAGTTAATTACTGATTGCTACCGAATAGTGGTGGAATGTGTTACTATAGTACATCAAATTAAATGTTTAGGATAGATCTTTCATGCCATTGAGTTTTTAATAAATTGGTTAGGGTCAAAATTTTTTATTCCCCCCCCCCATAATATTTTTCCTCAGAAAGATAATTTTTATGATTGTATGTAATAAGAAGACTTCTGTAAAAAAAAATATGTTGCAATGCCTAATTCCTGAATTTAAACAAATTTTCTAGACTGAAAAATACTGTATTATATTCCTATCATTGTTGGGCCTTATTAACATCTATACCTATCTTGGACATTGGCAACACCCCCCCCCCCCCAACAACTCAGATCAGGAGAAACAGAAAAAGAGAAAGAAAAATTGAGAGAAAAATTAAATATTGAAAGAGAAAATCAGGGAGAGAGAAAAATTACAACTTGAGAGAGAAAATCAGAGAAAGATAAAAAAAAATATATAAAGAGAAAATAGAGAGAGAAATTGAAAGAGGAACAGATAAGAATACAGGTAATCCCCAGTTAACGGTGGACTTGGTTAACTGCAATCTGGTTTTATGGCACTTGTCTGGTGCCATAATGAGGTAAGTTTCAGTTATTGCCACCATAAGGTGCTGATAATAGAGTTATGGCGCCATGACATAACTAACAGAGGCACCATTAACCGGTTAATGGCGCTATTAACCAACAGTTGGCACCATAAGCACCATAAATTACTGAGTTTTGGTTAATGGTAGTTTGTTTGTTTGTTTGTATGGTGCTTTAACGTTGCATGGAACCAGTGGTTATTCAGCAACGGCTTTATGTGACTTCTGAACCACGTCGAGAGTGAACTTCTATTACCAGAAATACACATCTCTCACTCCTCAGTGGAATGGCCGAGAATCAAACCCGCGACCACCGAGGTGGGACGCTAATACCATACCAACCACGCTGTGAGGCGCTATGGCGGTGTTTACTTATCAACGCCCCATCAAGACCCCCCAAATAACTGGGGACTGCCTGTAGACAGAAATAGAGAAAAAGAGGGCAAAGAAAAGAAGGATAAACAATTGTCTAGTATGGTTTAAAGCCTGTGAGAAAGCAGTCTCAGGTGGCGTGGCTGACAACAATAATTGAGGCATGCTCTGATTGGCCATTGGCTGCAGCACCCTCCCAGGTTAGAACACTTTACCGCCCATCGTGCCCGATCTAAAGTTAGTCTGCACCTCTTGTTGGACCAAAGCACATCACTTTAGACCTTAGTAAACCCAAGGATGTTCGCTTTTGCCTTTTCCAACATCAATACAAGGTTTTCAAATCTACAGACAACACGTCCCTGCCTATAACTCCAAACCGCCATTTTTGAGGGTTAGAACACTCTTGCACTACATGCTTCAATTGCACTTCAATTGTGAATTTTAACAATAAGTAAGACTATAAAATACATTTTATCATATCGATCTTGGAGAAAGGTTCTTCATTTTATTACTGATAGTTATAAAATAAATAATAAACTAAAATGAATAAATAAATATAGTGGAAAAACATGAAAAAAAAAATGCTTTTGCTGCAGTAGTTGCTTTTGATCATGATCCTGACCCCAAAGTTCTGAAATCCCAAAATTTCCAAAAACCAAAACACATTTGGCCCCAAGGATTTCAGATAAAGGATTGCGTATCTGTATATAGTACCTATCTATATCTACATCTATATATACCGTATGTTCTGTTTCCAGGATGCCCTGCTCTTGGGGGGGTCAAGCTGACCCCCAACACCCATGCTACACACCTGCCTTCGACCTCAGTCGCTTCCAGTCGTGACCTCGGACTGATGTCCCAGCCAGCCAGCCTTCCATTTTAGGCCTACCACGGCGTTACTGGCGCGCCCAGACCTGAGACAAAGCCGACGCCGCATTTCTACAAAGGTCCACTTATTATGGCATCCAGGTACGTCTTGTGAATCAGTCATATTGCCAGTTCTTTCCCTCCTAGTGTCGTAATGACTCCCCATTTTCAAAATTCAAACTCTTAATTCTCAAATTAACATTCCTTTGTTCCTCTCACTGCCTCGTGGGCGCAGCCTCCCTTGTGTGATCGTCCCAGACAAATGAAGTCATTGAATATTTCATTTAACGCTAAGAGTTCCTCCCCAGTGTGTTAGACAAAGTGAGTAACTGTAACTTGTGCCAGAACTCTTTGATTATTTTTTGTCTAATCTGGGATTTCTTCCAGATTTCCTGAGTCACGTGTCCAAGTCTTCGCGCCCACAAGTGATGCTTTACTGCAAGACATATGAACAATTTTGAAAGCCAGCTTTTATGTGAACCGCATTTTTAGCCAACTATCCCCTTGGGAGAGATAATATTGGTCCCATGTGTGGACAAGTTGCATTTACTTTCCTAGGCTATTAAGCAGCCTCCTGTAAATAAATGTATGTAAAGTAATTAGCTGAGTTTTCTGGCGACCTCCTCTAGAGTAAATTAACACTATAAATTCTTTTAAGGTAAGTTCAAGTAATTTATTCTCCATTTTCCCTCAACTATTTTCCTTTACGTATTTGGGCCCTTCAGGCCAGGGCTTAAAACGTAACAATGGCTGACCTCGCCAAGGATTCGAACCTAGCTTGCTTGAAAAGCTTGTAAAACACGTTATCCCTTGTTAAATGTCAAACTGTAAATGATTTTACAAAGCGCAAATCAAAGCACACTTGCAGCGGAAGACACACACACTGACTCACGGTAAGGTATATCATTCATATATGATTTATTTTATAAACAATGTTAGCTTAAGGTACGTTAAGGAATTATTTTAGAAGTTGTTTAAATAAGTGAGAAATATTCGTATATTGTAACGGCCAGAGCGCCGAGTGAATTCTGTTATTTTGTATTGTTCTCGCCTGATGAGACACGAGCACGTGTGTGTAAGATAGATGCCAGAAAGTACTAGTTCAAACTAGGAAGTGCTTTGCCAGGGTTTATTGCATGTGTTAGCAAGCCTAGCTAGTTAGGAGTGTTCTACTAGTAGTTACAGCAAAAGAAGTGTACAATTCTTTTGTCTGTGATATGTTAGGGGAATTCGTTTTTACTTAGTTTTCATTCCAAGTGCTGGTAACCGCTTAGCCTGCCAGCTCTCGTCAGCTGAGCGCATGCGCTCTCTCAGGCCTGCCAGCCAACCTTTGTTTCGCACAACGCGCAGCCATGTTTTTATCCCTTTAAGATTATCTCAACGATTTAAGCAAAGTAACGCAAGTCTTTTAAGTTTTAACATAAATAATATCAATCGCCATACTAGCATCGATCATTCTGCCAGAGAAATTAACGTAATTTATCTTGAATAAGAAATTAGAATTTCGTGTTGTAAATCGCTTTCGCATTTACAGATCAGCTGTTTGAACGACACGCTGTTCACCCGGCTAATCGCGCTTCACCTCGTATCGCTCACTAGCTCGCTGAGTGAAAGTCATTTCCTTTCGTACTTAATGTAACCTCATTTACAAATGTTTTGCTAACATTTTCATCTTAAAATCCTTACCGTCATTTCACTTGTCACAGGGACCTAGTAAACTAACGTAAAGTTAACGTAAATCTTAAAAGTAAATCACATTAAAATGTTATTGTCATGATACAATAAAGTTTTATGCATACTTACCTGGCAGATATATACGATTAATGGCCCACCCAGCCTCCCCTCAGGAGACAGGTGGAAGAGAAAATCTGTCTTAGAAAACGGGAATGGTTCCTATTCCCGCCACCCAGCGGCGGGGCGGTAGATCACCTGACCTACCTGTAGCGTGTGCCGCGAAATTCGAATTTCTATCGGGGACGACGGAGTCTATAGCTAAGTATATATCTGCCAGGTAAGTATGCATAAAACTTTATTGTATCATGACAATAACATTTTTATGCATTCAACTTACCTGTCAGATATATACTTAGCTGATTGGCACCTTTGGCGGAGGGTAAGAGACAGCTAATTTACTGAATAGACAGGAAACAACATACGTTGTAGGCAATAAATAAATAAAACCTTGGTTCCTATGTGTTTAGACGAAGGGTTGACCTCCTAGCTATTGCTAGGAATCTGCTTCGTCTCAAGAGCTTCAGCGAGGATGTGACCTATGGCTAAGAGTTCTTGTAGATCTGTCAATGGGGTCTTATCCACTTACTTGACAGAATCTAATGGTTATTTGTAAAAGGGGTCCTATCCACTTACATGACAAAACACCTATGCCTAGTGGCATAATTAAGGAGCACAACACCGATCCCGATCACCTGATCCTCACACGAGGGTTCGTGCTTAACTTGAAAAAGAGTTATCCCCAAACTCCTTTCAAACAACCCAAATAATAAAATTCCGTTAAATTAAGATTTAACTCACTAGTTATGGATCAGTGTCGACTCCCTATCCCAGCAACTTATCCGTAGACACGTATAACCCAGAGAGACGTATCTCTCGTAGGTCAACTTGACATCCTTCGTATAATGGGAGGTCAACCCAGAGTTGCATCTCCCGTAAATGACAGCTAATATGTACTTAATGACATATTGTTATGGAAAGAACAAGAATTCATAAAAGCTCGCACTTCATTCGCTTTTAATTCTCAGCTGTTTGAAGGAATCATCAAGATACTCATGAAGTGTTTTAGTGATCACATAGTTTCAAAGAAGACCAGGGCTTTCTTAGAAAAGGATCTCTTCTGGATGAAGCCTAGAGCCTGGCTGGCGCCTCGCGCCTGGCTGGCGTCTTGCGCCTGGCTGGTGCCTTGCGCCTGACTGGCGCCTCGCGCCTGGCTGGCGCCTCGCGCCTGGCTGGCGCCTCGCGCTTGTCTGGTGCCTCGCGCTTGTCTGGTGCCTCGCGCCTGGCTGGCTCCTCGCGCCTGGCTGGCTCCTCGCGCCTGCCTGGCGCCTCGCTCTTGGCTGGCGCCTTGCGCCTGCCTGGAGCCTCGCCTCTGGAGCCTGGTCGGTTCCTCCCCCCTTGCTAGAGCTTCGAGCTTGTTAGAGTCTCGAAGATGTCTGTCGATGTCCTCATCGAACTCTCTTATCTGTCCGATTTGTTCACCTCTAGCAAATCTAAGCCAGGTTGGAGGCCCACTCTTTCTCCTCACCAGACAATGACAGTGAGTCTTGGGACTGTCTGCCTCTGGCGTTTTTTACGCCCGTTATGGCATTTAACGCCTAGTTGGCGCTACATTGTCCGAAAGTCCTAAACAACCACAATAGTTTATCAGGAGACTTCGAGAAGGGTGGAAGACCTTCTTCCACTTTGAGCTCTCGGCCTCTCCGGCAAGGGGAGGAGTAGTAGTCAACTACATCCATAATTGATATGAAATCTAACAGAACGAGAGATAAAAGTCTTATTCCGAAAAGGATCCCTCGTGATTACTTCTGTTGCTACCGAGATCTCTTCTTACATGTTGATGAGGTTTCTAGTTGTAGAATCTTCCCTATCTTTGCCCGAAGGAAGGGAAGGAGCCTGGAAGTCGAAGGAGACTCAGTGTAGAAATTGGGCGGACCCCTGATTTCTTAGCTCTTTATATATATCCCTCTTAATACTAACTGGGCAGCATTTTGACCCCTCATCACATTCCAAAAACTCTGTAGGCAAACGTTTCCACCATTTCTTCTTCTGTAGATGAAAACGTAAGGACCCTGTCTGAACAACAAAACTCTATCTGGAGCATTAAGTGAGGAACAGAGGGTTTTAGTTCTTTTGCCAGACATATTATGCTGGCAAGAACCCATTGCTGAGTTCCCATAGAATCTGATGCGAGATTCCAAAATGCACAAAAATTCCCTTTCTTCTTGGTCGTATAGGACCGAGAGAAACGAGGAATTCCCTCATAAAATTTCTGAAAGAAGTTTTATGAGGAGCAGTTCCATCTTGTCATAACACGGAATCTGAGGACTCCAAACAAAAAGAATCCCATACTCAGTGCATGATATCCTACTCTTATCGTATAGAGGTATCGTATAAGATCCCGAAGATCTTAATTCTCTGCTATATCTAATTCTCCTTGCAGAGACAGAATATAACCTTATACTGCGTTGTTGATAAAAGATATAGACAAAGGTGATTCTTCCCTCTGAAAGGGAAGAAAACACCCCGTATGTGGTTCACAGAGGTATAGGAAGAGGACAGCTTCCTTATTCCCACCAGCAAGATCTGCAGCAAGTCTATGTCTTTACCATGACCTTGCCTTTTACCTTGAAAAAATCCTCTTACCATGTCTACTTCTGGTCAGTCTGCACGCAGACCGACTCAGAATGGAGAGGTTTTACAGGTCTATATACTGGATTCTAATAGAACCTCCAGAATCTTTGGGAAATTTCTTACGAAACATGCTGTGAGAAGAACGTTATGATCTCTGTGAATCCAATATATCTAAGGCCAAAAATGAAGCATAAAGTATCATCCTTTCTTCCTTTGACGCCCTTTATCTTAACATCTGTTAAGAATTTATATTTAAGGGAAAAAGACTAAAGTTTATTCCCCTTTCTTAAAACTAAAGATGGCGTAAATTGCTACATCTCTTGGGTCAAGAATAATGAAGTAATCTATAGGAAGCCTGGTCGTCTTCCACCTTGCGAAGCGATTATGAAGAAGACTTCTCTCAGGTTTTTTACAACTCTCTCCAATAGATGCTAGACATAATTTCACAATTATTATCGTCTATCGAGAAGTTTCTCACGGACGTGCAACATATTGCAGTGAATCTCTTAAGAATCGTTACGTTCCGTGTCTGATTTCCGAACAGGTTCTCTTTTGTCAACGCGAACCCGGGCGAAAAAAGAGATTCTTGATTCTCTTTGTGATATGAGAGAGCTGTGGCATTGGCCTAAATGCTTAAAATAAATAATTTCATAGTTCCTTGGGATCGAACCCATTTTCGATTAGAAGGGGAACGAAATCAGGAACGAAACTTGCCGTTACTACGCCTCTGTCGAAGAGGCTAGTGAACTCTAAGGTTAATAACTCGCTAAAACGAGAAATTGTCTTGGATGGCGCTTCTAGCGCCAATTGCGCCAGGGTGGCGCTTCTGGCTCATTGCGCCAGCCTGGCGCTTCTGGCGCATTTGCGCCAGGCTGGCGCTTCTGGCGCATTGCGCCAGGCTGGCTCTTCTGGCGCATTTGCGCCAGGCTGGCGCTTCTGGCTCTTCTGGCGCATTGAGCCTTCTATGTTTATTCCGTTCTCAGTAGGAAAAACTTTTATGGACAATATATAGTCCATTCAGGGAAACATTTTCTGTCACGAAGAGAATGATTCCCAAAAGACTTATCAAACTTATCCTGAGCAATCTTCGTTCTTTAATACGATTATGCTTTCTAAACATGCTTCTCGAAAGCCTGAGATCAGGGAAACAACTTCTGCCACGAAGAAAATGATTCCCAACAGACTTATCGAACTTATCCTGAGCAATCTTCGTTCTTTAATACGATTATGCTTTCTACATATGCTTCCCGAAAGCCTGAGATAACTCCTGCCATAAAGAATCCTCTATAATTCTCTTACATTGCGGTAAACAGAATTAAACTAGGAACACTTTTGTAAGGATACTAGGAATTCAGTTGTCAACCATAGAGTCAACTTCGGTATATGTATATGACATGACCATACCGTAGTCTTAAGGTGAATTCTCTACTACATTCATTCCTCGCCGAGGCGGAGAGAGAATGTAAAATCTCCTAACTTCGTTCTTTTCGTCAATAAAACGAATTGGTACTAGACGAAGGAGATCCTAATGAGAAATAAGGATCGAAGAGAATCATTCAAGCTTCCTATCCATGGACATAATGCTGTAATCTATGCTTCTATTACTTGAAAAAGCCTCTAATCAAATAATGCGAGCTCATACAAGTCTTGTCCAATTCCAAACAATTGCAAAGTTCTCATTCTGAAAATCGGTTTGCTGCATATATACAGAAGAGGATGACTTATAATCCTCTTAAAAGTAACGAACTAGGAGAAGGAGGGGTGGCAGAACTCAAGAGACTCTCCGAATTCTTGCAATAAAAGGGTTGCTAAGGTCTTGTAAGCTGAAAGACCTGCACCCTCATTGACTTCCTAGTCTGATATTTTCCATCTCTTGTCCCATAATGTTGGGAAAAGAGAGAGTTACCCAAGGAGAGCGCCTCTCTTCATAAGGTAAAGGGTTTAAAGTAGAATCAGCTTCATCCTGACAAGGGTTACGTTCGCCTGTGCGACATCTTGAGTACCTGGCAGGTGAAGGCTGATCCTACAAAAAAAACTTCTCTCCAAATCAAACCAATGTGATAGAGACGAAGTCGCTTATGAGACCACTAGAGTCTCTTTCACGTGAAGTATGTTCTTGGGTTCTCTTCCAAAGAAACTTCCCACAGATTCAAACACATCCTGACACGGGCGACAACCGCCTGTGCGAGAATTTCGTGCCCCCGTCAGGAAAAACTGATCCCGTGACAAATCTCAAGAGGATACCCTGTTCAATTTCCATCTTCCAACACAAAGAAGCTGGAAATCCTGGATGCTGTAAGAATTTTATAATTCGAAAGTATTTCCTCATTGGAGCCTCGTCTTCTAAACTTCTTCCCATTCGAGAAGATCAGAAGGAGATTAATCCCTTTCATAGGTTATTGTTCCTTAGACCTCACTTACTGTAAAGGCGAAGGAATTCTGTCATTGAGAGACTGTGACGTCACTGCTCTATCCTGTGGCACCTATCCACGTACTGACCAGACCCCACGTTACTGAACTTCGTTGATCGGAAGAGAAGCGGTATTCAACGTGGTATGGCCTTTGGCTATGTGCCTTCCCCATGGCATTCCTTCATGCTCTTTTGGGAGGATCTTTCATCATGGTAGACGTCTAAGCAGGCACCTGGCACTTGACTTGCACCTAGTGCCTAGATGAAGCTATGCTTAGTAATGATACTATAACCATCCAATTTTGCTCTTTCTTTATTCATAACATAAACGAGATTATCTTGTATATTCATAAGAATCTTCGTTGATGAATCTTCCTTCTCCTCATCTGCCGAGGGTAAGGAGGTTTAACCATAT
>NC_061108.1:121526221-121538721 GCF_015104395.2 Macrobrachium nipponense
GGAGGTTTAACCATATGGGGGAAACACTGTTTAGGATGCCTTTCCAATGGCTATCCCTGGGCAGTCTGGGACGTTCTACAGACACTGCCGAGGGGCCGCCTGATCGGTGGGGATTCTCCATAACCTCCGTAAGGCTTTCGACATTCCTTCTCCTCTGGGCCTGTGAGCTTGGAAGAGGTTTAGGCCTGGGAGCGAGATGAAGCCGATCAGACGCACCCTCCATTTGCAATGGGGAAACACTAATTCACTTCTTACCTTCTAATAGCTCGCTTTTGGAGCTATATTCCTGTATCTTCAAATTGCAATATGAATTTGTAGTTCTGTAAAGTAAGGAGTGATGAGGATACAAAACACTACTAGTACTGTTTAATGCTCCTAACTGCTCGTTAGTACGAGAGCTATAAAACTTCTAAAGGAAGCGTAACTAGTTCTATGTTTTTCTGGGCTCAGCTCGTGTCGCTGCGCGAAATATCCTTTAATCTATTATTTCTAGGGTAAATGTACTAACACATACCAGAGAATAAATAAAATAAAGAAAAAGCGGTCAGTATTAACTGACTCGGCTCACCCTCCAAAAGGAGGTGCGGGCATTTGGAAACCACTAGGGCTGAGTGAGACCACTACCACGAGCCAAATGCCAATAGAAATCTCCCACTACAAAAACCCTCCAAGAGGAGAGCCGACCCACAGAGTGAGCAGCTCGTACTACTACTACTCCATCCCATGCTGCCGACTGCTGCGCCTCTAGTGGTCATCCTTTTCAGTTAGCGCACACGAGTCACACGTGCTATTTTCTCTCTGTTTTTTTGTTGCCCTTTCGTTGGATTTATCTATAATGGAGCGTGCAGCTATCGCAGCAGCTAAGTAAGTACTCAGTAATTATGGTTAGTTGGTTTTTCCGGCCTGAGACAGTATTTGCCGTTTTTTAGGTATAAATACGTACTCTGGGGGGTCGGAAGCATGGCAGCATTGTTCTGCCTCATGGTGGGTTCGTTCCTGGTCTCCATACTAGAACATCCCCTTATCTATGTACGCTCTATATTATTTATCCGTTTACTTAGGGTACTGTCTACTCAGTTTGTCATGCATGCATGTCTTTTACCTTATGTAGCTTCTCTTTCCAGCCCTAGTCCCGGCTCTTAGTATCGGCCTCTGACTAGCTTTGAGTGGTAGACTTTCCTTCGGGTTAGTCGTACACTCCTGGATTTTTTTTTCTCCTACTATATTGTTTTCTTTCTTTTAATTTTATTTATTTGTACCATGTTTTTTGTATGGTTAGTTAGTTAGTTAGGGCGTCTGGCTTAGCCTAGGTCCTGGCTCATTGAGCCTATACTACCGCTCATCAGTTCGGTTGCTTCCCTATAGCATCTCTCTGATCAGTTGGTTTTGGCCCAGTGGGCCTTTATGCTCCTGCTTTTCAGTTCAGTTGCTTCCCGATAGCATCTCTCTGATCAGTTGGTTTGTCCTAGGCTTAATTGTTTTGTTTTGGTCTTACCGCCTCGTGGTCACTACGCGATCAGCGAGTCAGCCAACGCCTGCCCAGTTCACCTTCCCCCCCCTCCCGGCTCTTCCATAGAGTCGGGGAGGGTGGGTCGGTCTGCCCATGCTCGCTCCACATACCCGAGCCTGCTTCCCTCTCTCCCCCAGCGGAGGGGCCAGGGAGACGGGACAGACCCAGACTGGACTCGACCTCTCCGGCTTCTCGTCCGGCCGGGTGGTAATGTGGTGGGGGGGGGGGGTACTGGCCTTTCCCCCCATCCGTTGCTTCCTTGTCGCTCCGTGTTCGCTCGAGCCTGTATGTCTTCTCGCTCTTTCCCACCTTACTAGGGCTCCTTTCATGATCGGAGTCCTGGCATCCAGCGGAAAGATGTTAGTCCACCCAGTAGAGTGGACCGGAACATACAGTGGGTCCCTGCTAACCTTACCGTATTGCCGAGTTACTACATCGCTACGCACTGGACTTGGTCCGGTTCGTTTGAGTTTTAGGTTTAAGTGTTATTAGATTAACTATAAGTTTATCTTAAGTACCTTAAACCTTCCCCCCCCCTCCCTTACGTGTCTTACCGGATCTCTCCGGGATTATAGCCTATTCAGGCAGCAAGAAGCAGGGGGGGGTTATGCCCAAATTTTTTCCGAGCTCCGGCACGCAACGGAGTTCTTCTGTCCTTTAGCCTGTAAGTGATGTTCTTTAAGATACTCATGTGTCTTCCCACTTACAGACCACCAACTGTGAGCATCCGGGATGCGCCGCCACACTTCAGGACCCATGTGGACACGAAGTTTGCCGGTCCATGCTCCATGCGCGACTCTGCACGGGGACATCCAGGTGTCGTGGTACCATGAGACGTGTACCATATGTTACGATCTTGGTGAGCCAGCTTTTAGAAGGGTAAGTATTCCATCTCCCGGTAGCTGCTCCGCTTCTGTTTTAGTGCTTAAGTTTTCATCATTCACTTTAACTTAAGGCATCTAAGTTTAAGTTATACTTTAAGTTTTAGTTTTAAGTGATTCTTAAATCTAATCTACGCCCTCTCTTCCAGGCGCCGGCAGTGAGGGATACCGCACTGGCAACCCTGCGGGCCTGGGTCGGCGGTTTTGGGAAGAACGCCGCCAAGGGTATGCCTACATCTTAGAGAAGCGGTTGGCGCTGTTAATCTTCCCCGGAGGCAAGGCGACAGGATACGTCGACCCAGTAGAGGCGGCCCCGACTATCGCCTTCATCCAACAACAGCTGGCTGCCTCATTAACTGACCAAGACCAGGATATCTCCACGGATGTCGCGACTTTAGATATTAATGTGGAACCTATGGTAGGTGTAGACGACCTGTTGGTCGAGGTAGGTATAGTGGACACCCAAGGGTCACCCTTGGGCGTAACTGTTTCTTCTACTCCTGCAACCTCTCCATCCTTCCAAGGCTTTACAGGTGATGAATTGTATACTCCTCCTGACGCTTCGGTTAGACCTAAGGTCAAGGGTCAAGCAGTGAAATCCTTGTCTAAGACGTCGTCGTCGTCTAAGAAGACGTCGTCGTCGTCTAAGAAGACGGCTTCGGCGTCATCCTCCTCGCGTAAGTCTCCGGCTGGTAATCCCGGAGCAGACAGGTCTAAAGCTTCTAGCTCCGGCTCTAAGTCCTCGAGGAGTAAATCCTCCAGAGAGAGATCTCGCCCTCCGGCAGAGTCACCAGTTCCGCTACCCTTGGTTCCGATTCAGAGCCACCCTCCACCTCCGCAGCAGCTCCGGCCTTGGACTCCAATGCTGGCCTGTTGCAACAGGTGGGCGACCTGGTTGGGTCCCTAAAGAGTAGCATGGAACAAATGATCTCTCGTTTGTCGGATAGGATTACTTCCCAGGACTCCATTATAGCCGGACTGAGAGAAGCCCCTCTAGCCTCTCCTCCACTTTCCAATACGAGTGGAACTCAGCTTCCTCCGCTATGACTCGCTACCTCCGTTCTCGATGAACAATCCATGGAGAGTAGCGTCATACGCCCCCTTCCAGGACGGTCTCATTTCAATACCGGAATTTGGAAACTCGAAGGATAGAGGACTTCGAGTTCTACCGGAAGACCTCCCCAGCCTCCGTTTTCATAGGCTACGCAAGGCTTACAGCTTCAGCCATGGTTCGGGATGATAGGGTACCAAAGGAGACAGTCCTCTATTCACGAGACCAGGCTCAGAGAGAATGGCTCAGGTGTTTTAGAGGACTGGATTGTTCTAATACCAAGATACAACCTTTTAAGAGTCCCTTTAATTTACCATTTTCACAATGGATGAGAGTACCCGCTCCCGTTCCTGACAAAGATCGCGAGGTCTACCATCCCAGCGGCCCAGAAGGGGGAACCCATGCCTCAATTGAAGGAAGCAGATCCCACATCTCCGTTGCTCCCCTCAGCCGGAGAATTGTGGGAAGACTTGCCGAACACCTTCTCAGCTGGCAAACTCAAACCTGACTGTGCTATGGAGCAGTTTGGTGAAAAGCTACCAGGATCCCAGGATAGCCTTATTCAGGCTGAAATTTGACGCAAATCGCGATTAGCCAGGTCAATTAACTCTATGGCTATGTCCGAGGGTAGCAACCATAGCCTATGGCTCAGAACCGCTTTTTAAACTCATGACCAAAGCCCTGACTCAAACGGTACAGTCGGATATGTTTGAGTTTGCCACTGCTAGAACGAATTGTAGGAAGCATGTCCTACAAGAGGCAAAACCATTCGACATGAGCCGAATAGGTTACTCTCGTCTAGCATCTGGGGAGCAGATCTCTTCCCAGAAGCTATGGTGAAGGAAGTCCAGTCAGAGGCTACGAGGCTGAACCAGAGCCTTAAGGACCGTTGGGGCCTTATTACGGCTAAGAGGGAGGCAAGGACCTAACACCTAAAGGTAAGGGACAGAGGAAACCTAGGCGTTTCCATCCTTACCAGAAAAAGCAGCCACGCTTTCCTCAGCAAGTTCCAGCGGTGCCCTTAGTGCAAACAGCCCAACCTTCCACTTCTAAGGCTCAATCACAACCAATTTATGTGATATCCCCTCAGCCTCAGCCCTCCACCTCTTACGCCATCTCTCCAGCTTACAATCAAGCCTTCGAGAGTCAAGCTTCACAGAAGTATGACCGCTCGGGTAAGGGAGGCAGAGGTAAGCGTCCTTTCGTGGGAGAGGGTCGGGAGGCCCCTTTAATAGGGGAAAACAAAGCACTTCAGAGGAGGTCGAGGCGGTTACCAGAACCAATGAAGAACTTCAGGTAGGAGGGAGGCTGTTTCACTTTCGCCACCGGTGGAACTTCAGCGAATGGGCTCAGAGCATAGTGTCAAAAGGCCTGGGTTGGAGCTGGTTGACGAACCCACCTCCATCCAGACCTTTGCCGTCAACTTCCTTCCAAGGAATTGACAGAGTACGCAGAGGACCTCCTTCAGAAAGGAGCTATAGCGAGAGTCAAGAGATTAAAATTTCAAGGTCGCTTGTTCAGCGTGCCAAAGAAAGGCTCACAAAACAGAAGGGTAATCTTAGACTTGTCCCGCTTAAACTTAGCCATCCGCTGCGACAAGTTCAAGATGCTCACGATCTCGCAGGTGCGGACTTACTTCCCCGTGGGGCCGTCACCACCTATCGATCTTACAGACGCCTACTATCATATCCCTATTGCAAGACACTTCCGTCCATATCTGGGTTTCAAGATAGGAGACCAGACATTCTCCTTCAAGGTAGTTCCCTTCGGACTCAACGTGGCACCCAGGGTGTTCACGAAACTAGCGGAAGTGGTAGTGCAACAACTCAGGTCACAAGGGATTATGGTAGTAGCGTATCTCGACGATTGGTTGATCTGGGCTTCAACAGTCGAGGAATGCGACAGAGCTACACTGAAAGTGATTGCAGTTCCTGGGAATATCTTAGGCTTCAAGATAAACAGGACCAAGTCAAGACTCACTCCAGAGTCAAACTTTCAGTGGCTGGGCATTCAATGGAATCTATCCTCCCATACTCTGTCGATTCCATCAACCAAAAGGAAAGAAATAGCGAAGTCAGTCAAGCAATTTCTAAGTCACAAACTGGCGTCAAGGAGAGCTCAGGAGAGGATCCTGGGTTCTCTCCAGTTTGCATCAGTGACGAACGTCTTAATGAAAGCCAAACTGAAAGACCTAACCAGAACCTGGCGCTCACAGAGCAAATGTCAGGTCCAGGGACAAACTATCCTCAGTCCCTCTGATTCTAAAGAATCGACTTCGGCCGTGGGCGAAAGTCAAGAATTTGTCAGTGTCAGTACCCCTTCAGTTCCCTCCACCAGGGATCACCATCCACACAGACGCGTCCTTAAGCGGTTGGGGAGGGTATTCCCAGGTCAAAAAGGTTCAAGGAACTTGGTCACCTCAGTTCAGTCAGTTCCATATAAACGTACTGGAGGCAATGGCAGTGTTCTTGACTCTAAAAAGGTTACGCCCACTAAAGTACTCCACATAAAGCTAGTTCTGGACAGCGCAGTGGTAGTACATTGTATACACAGGGGAGGCTCCCAGTCACGTCATCTAAATCATGTCATGGTAGCCATCTTCTCCCTGGCAGACAAGTTCAGTTGGCATCTCTCCTCCACTCACATAGCTGGAGTGAGAAACGTCATAGCAGACGCGTTATCCCGATCAGTGCCCCTAGAGTCGGAATGGTCACTGGACAACAGTTCGTTCCAATGGATCCTTCAAAGAGTTCCAGGGCTACAAGTGGATCTCTTCGCATCTCAAGCGAATCACAACTGCCGTGTTATGTAGCCCCCAACCTGGACGCCCTCATGGCCTATGCCACGGACGCCCTGGCTCTAGACTGGACACTGGAAGAAGATTTATGTCTTTCCTCCAGTGAATCTTCTCATGAAAGTTTTAAACAAACTCAGAACATTCAAGGGTCAAGTGGCTCTAGTAGCCCCAGACTGGCCGAAGAGCAATTGGTATCCCCTAATTCTGGAGCTGGGCCTTCGTCCTCTTCGGATCCCCAATCCCAGGCTCTCCCAGTCAGTACAAACGAAGACTGTGTTCGCTTCCTCAGGGATTCTCAAAACCCTAACTTTATGGACTTCATGAAGTTTGCGGCTAAAAGAGATGCGAATATTGACCCTCAGAATATTCTCTTCTTGGAATCCGATAAAAGGGATTCAACTTTGAGACAGTATGATGCTGCTGTCAAAAAGTTAGCAATCTTCCTGAGAGAATCAAGATATTAGGAAAACAAAGCATGGACAGTTAATTCAGCTATATCCTTTTTCAGATCCTTATTTGAAAAAGGTTTAGCAGCTAGCACGATTACGACAAACAAGTCAGCCTTGAAAAAGATATTTCAATTTGGGTTCAAACATAGACTTGACGGATTCCTACTTCTCGTCTATTCCTAAGGCATGTGCTAGACTTAGACCTTCTGTAAGGCCTACGTCAGTTTCATGGTTCTTAAACGATGTTCTAAAACTGGCTTCAGAAACCGATAATGACACATGCTCGTTATAATGCTCTTAAGAAAAACCCTATTTTTATTAAGCTTAGCTTCAGGAGCAAGAATTTCAGAACTGTCGGCTTTATCCAGAGATCCGGACCATATTCAATTCCTTCCCACAGGGGAGGTCCTACTTTCTCCGGAACGTAGCTTTTTAGCAAAGAATGAAGATCCTTTGATGAGGTGGGAACCTTGGAAGGTACTACCCTTCCACAAGATGTATCTCTTTGCCCAGTTACAACCTTACGAGCCTTTCTGTCCAGACCTCCTCATCTTCATCGGGTCCCCTCTTTAAGAGGGAAAAAAGGTGGAACTTTATCCATTAAAGGCATCAGGCAACAAATCCTGTACTTTATTAAGCAAGCCAATCCTGACTCTTTCCTGAAAGCACATGATGTCAGGGCAGTAGCCACCTCAATTAATTATTTCCAACACATGAACTTCGATGAGTTGAAAAAGTATACCGGATGGAAATCGCCGACAGTGTTCAAACGTCATACCTTAAGTCCTTGGAAGCTCTGAAATTTTCAGCAGTAGCAGCGGGTAACATAGTTCCCCTGACTCTAGTTAATTTGTAGTAGAAGATTCAGTCCTCCTTCTACCTGCCTCACCCAACAGTTCGTCTATTCCTGCCGTGTTCATTTACATTCACCTTGTGTCTTAGCTGCTTTTATGATGATGTAGTGGGTGCCCCTTATTTTTTGCTAGGGACACTCACAGATGATTATAGATATTGATCTCATGGATGTTACCCCCTTATTTTTATGCTAGGGGATACATCTTATTTATAATGGTTACGGGTTTTTGTATTAAGTCATATACATTCCTTATTATATTATCATTGTTGATTAATTTGTTCATTTGATTATCTTAATTGCTATTATATTTTGATACATGCCTTTACACAGTTACCATTTTGTTACATGTAAACCATTTTACCTCTGTACATATGTAAATTACCTTATGATAAGAAACATGATTAGAATTAAGTGTAATTTAAGCATATTTCTAATTTTGTATCACTGTGTATTTGTATCTTTTAGCAATTATATATTTTTATATTTATTTTCTCTTTTATTTGAGACCTATTCTGATTTATTTTATTACTTTTGTTTACAATCTTGTGCTATTTCTCTGGTACGATTTCGCGCAGCGACACGAGCTGAGCCCAGAAAAGGGATTTTGACGTAAGGAAAAATCTATTTCTGGGCGATTGGCTCGTGTCGCCAGCGAAATCCCACCCTACCCATCCCTTCGCCCAAGATTGTCTGCTAACTTCAGGATGGCCACTAGAGGCGCAGCAGTCGGCAGCATGGGATGGAGTAGTAGTAGTACGAGCTGCTCACTCTGTGGGTCGGCTCTCCTCTTGGAGGGTTTTTGTAGTGGGAGATTTCTATTGGCATTTGGCTCGTGGTAGTGGTCTCACTCGCCTAGTGTTCATACCGACACCCTTTTGGAGGGTGAGCGAGTCAGTTATACTGACCTTTTTCTTTATTTTATTTATTCTCTGGTATGTGTTAGTACATTTACCCTAGAAATAATAGATTAAAGGATATTTCGCTGGCGACACGAGCCAATCGCCCAGAAATAGATTTTTCCTTACGTCAAAATCCCTTTTCTGACTTCCTCGATAAGGAAGTTAGCCTCAATTAATTTTAACTTTTATTACCCATTAATGAATAAATATTAATATTTCCCTTCTTGCAAACTATGTAAGTGTCTACCGAAAACTTCGGTAGTTACACGTAATGTATTCTTCGAAATTTTTGAAGCCAAATTCGTTAAAACAGTTAATAAACGTATGCCGAACCAAAGACCCAGTCCTTCCCTGCAAAAGATAGCCCAGAAGATCGATGGCGATGAAACACGAAAATCCAAATCAGGAGGAACTGCAAACGTATGTTTACATTCCAAACGATACAGAAAATCTGTCTTAGAAAACGGGAATGGTTCCTATTCCCGCCACCCAGCGGCGGGGCGGTAGATCACCTGACCTACCTGTAGCGTGTGCCGCGAAATTCGAATTTCTATCGGTAACGACAGAGTCTATAGCTAAGTATATATCTGACAGGTAAGTTGAATGCATAAAAAGAATTGTTAACGCAAAACGCATCGTTGTAAATTTCATATGTAAACGCAAATCATTTCATATAAGCGCAAGCCGCTACCAGTAACATAAATATCGTTCATCGCTAACGCGTTATCATTTTCATAAACCTTATCCAGAGCAATTCTTTCATTAAACGTTAACGTAAGGAGATCATTTAACGTAAGGAGATCATTATTAGTAGTTCAAATAAATACAAGGGAGTTCGTCATATATCATTTTCACCCTCTCAGAGAGAGAGAGAGAGAGAGAGAGAGAGAGAGAGAGAGAGAGAGAGAGAGAGAGAGAGAGAGAGAGAACCTATTATTCACCAAGCCAAGAGTACTACGTCTATTACTAACATTATTTTAGTCTCTTGTGTCTTTCATTTACACTGAGCATGATACATGCCTGTGTCCATTTATTTCATTTACTGAGTACTTCAGCCAAGGACTGACCATTTCCAATTTACCATTACCTATCGTTGCCCAAGTGGTCTTTTCCATTTTTTATCACAAAAGACTTGCGTATACCGCAAGCACAAACCGCACCGTGTGCCACCGCAACCTCATTACTTCTATCAAGGAAGTCGTTACCAGTCTAGGACTGGCCACCACCAGTGCACCAAAGGTCTTACCATTTTAGTGCCCCTAATTTGCGGAACTGTCCATCGACTGGCTGCTGAAGTACTCCCACCTTTTACTTTCTCTCCTCCACTATTACACTCTGTCATGAACAGAGTGCCATTTCTCTTCAGTATATTTGAGTATACTGCATTTAGTGTCGTCCAACGGGACACACCAGCACACTGCCACTGCAATCAAGGAATGCCTCCTCATAAGTGCCGTGCACCTGTACAGACGTACAGGTAGTACCTGCGTGTCCGTCGTTACGGAACGCCCAATTCATTAGTGTGTCCATGTACAAGGATCAGTGATCCTTCGGAACACTCAACAAGGGAACACGTCCCGAAGTGCCGCATTACCAGCCCTAAGTGCTGTCAAAAAGGAACGCCTCCTCCAAGTGCCGCTGCACCTGTATCGGACCTACAGGTTGCCCATTCCAGCATCTCCCAAGTTAGGAACACCCATAAGTGTGACGTACACTGCACACTCCATTTGATTTTCTCACCTCCTTAGAAGGTGCCATCCCAGAAGTGCCACCAACTTACATGACACTTCCCAGTGCCACAGAGCACCCAGTCTTTTAAGACTTTTCATTACCACCTTGCAGAACACATTTCTAAGTGAGTGCCACAATACACAGTAGGCACTCCCATTCCATCCAGTACTATTCCTGGCCACCATTATTTCTAACCATATCCGAGCCTCTGCTGCAGCCTAAGGGAATGTCTTCTCCTGCTGCCCAACCACCTATATCCATGGAGCTGGAGAGGCTCCAGATACTCATGGCTCTGGGCACGAATGCTGGTTACTTTGGGCAGGAACTCACCCAGTGGGAGAAGGGGCGGATGGACGATCTGCTCCAGCAAGAGAAAGCCGCCAGAGAAGAAGAGAGGAAGGAAAAAGAAGCAGAGAGGAAGGAAAGAGAAGCAGAAATGCCACCAACTTACATGACACTTCCCAGTGCCACAGAGCACCCAGTCTTTTAAGACTTTTCATTACCACCTTGCAGAACACATTTCTAAGTGAGTGCCACAATACACAGTAGGCACTCCCATTCCATCCAGTACTATTCCTGGCCACCATTATTTCTAACCATATCCGAGCCTCTGCTGCAGCCTAAGGGAATGTCTTCTCCTGCTGCCCAACCACCTATATCCATGGAGCTGGAGAGGCTCCAGATACTCATGGCTCTGGGCACGAATGCTGGTTACTTTGGGCAGGAACTCACCCAGTGGGAGAAGGGGCGGATGGACGATCTGCTCCAGCAAGAGAAAGCCGCCAGAGAAGAAGAGAGGAAGGAAAAAGAAGCAGAGAGGAAGGAAAGAGAAGCAGAAATGAAGGCACGTGAAGAAGAGAGAAAGCATGAGCTAGCTCTCAAGGAGAAGGAACTCGAAATCAAGCGGGAGAAGGCCCGTAAGGAGAGTATCTTAGCTCAAGCCACTCAGTCAGCTTCCAGCCCTACACCCACTGTGTCTCACAGTCCCGCCGTCTCTGGCCAGCCTTTTACCATTTTACTGCCTACCTCCTCCCTTTTGGACGAGGTAAGCCCACCAGTTAACCCCGGACTTGTTTCCAAGGGTGATTCAATAGAGGATTCCTTAACCTCCCCATGTCTGCCAACTACGGAGGGTGCGCGAATTTTAATATTCCTGCCATCGCAATGGCCGTCACCAATTCTTCCTCACTAGGACCCCCAGCTCAGGGCCCTAGAACCGTCGTACCCCTCCAAAGCCATTATCCACCAAACCACGTCAGAGGCTATGACAACTCTGGCACTCAAATCTCCCTGATACAGGAAAATCGAATCTCCCAAGGGGCTAATGTTGACAGACGTCAACTCATCACCACTGAAGGCATCAACCATATCAAGCTGATCCTTCCGACCGTACAATTGAAGGTCATCAGACCTCACTTCTCCAAAGTTTGTACACTTGCAGTTGCAAGCTACATTCCAGGAGGTTATGACCTCCTCCTGGGGCAAGACATGAAGTCTCTCTCGCATTTAAAAAAGCCTAAGGGTCCTAACTCTACAACAAACCACTCCAAAGCAAGGAGTCATCCAAGACCTACTTCCTCCCAGAAGTATGGCCACCAACAGTCTCCCCCGCTACCACGGAGGGAGATTGATCACTCAGAGTTTCGCTGCAAAACCTGCAACGTAATAGGGCACTCCACTAATTGGCCTAGGTGCCCTAGCAGACTACCAGCAGCGGACACTGTCCATGTTCCACAAGGCTCAGCCTTCCAAAAGAGACAGGACCCTCTGTCTCCCATTACCAAGGGCGCGCTGAGAGGTATTGCATTTCCGGTACCCATCACAGGTCCAGTCGACCTCAACACACTGCCAGTGCCACTTGGCAGCACTGAGCAGTGCCAAGCTCCGTCCAGCCTGGGCTCCAGCCTGGGCGTAGAGCCACCACAAACCTTGCCCTTTGCGCCTGGCCCTGAGCTAGCGCCGGCGCCTAACCTTATCAAGGATAATCCTACAGGAGATCCTCCACCAGGCATGGAGCTTACCGCAGCCCATGTCCAATCCCAAGTCCATGAGTCTTCTTCAACATCACCTCTGTCGCCCGAGGATGAACCTCCGGCAGACCTCACCTTTACGCCTCCTCTGGCCGACCAGGAACTGCCCGACCAGGAGTCAGCCTGGAGTCTTACCCTTACAACGGCTGTCGCAGCAGCTGAAGTGAGGGCCTCCCCTGCAGTAGGTTCCACCTCTACAACGGTTGCTGCAGATACCGAAGTAGGGTGTTCTCCTGAAATCCCTCAGGCTACTACTGCCTCTGCTCCTGACAGCGTTTCTGGCCTCACCCCAGAGT
>NC_061108.1:121548721-121555270 GCF_015104395.2 Macrobrachium nipponense
CTTTCCTAAAACCTTGAACGGGGGAAAGGTGAAAGCATCCAGACCCGTCCAATCGCATTCTCCTATCCCCATGCAGTGAAGTCCTTCTTCTCAGTAGTGGATAGGACACCGACACTCCATGGTGGGTGTCGATGGTATGGGTACTGGGACAAGCCATTAGGACGAAGAAATGATTGATCTGGAACAACCGAACTAAGCCCACAGCGAAGTTCGTACCTGACTCGGGCGCTCTGACAGCTGCTGACTGACTGTGTTTGGTAGTGACGCAAGTTGTCCAAGCATCCGAGCAAGAATACAAAGAGACTAAACAAATCGTATTTGTTTGTCACCGATGCCAGACGGCGAGGAGATGCTTCTCTAAAGGCATGAGCCCAACAGGCGAAAGTCAATTGCCTTTTAGAGACGGAGGTCCCCGATGGTAATACATCTCATAGCATAGTTGAATCTCAGCTAAGGAGAAACAACACTATGTGACATTGAAGACGAAGGTGGACAGAGAATGCAACCTACGTCTTCACAGCCGAAAAAAGAGAAGAATTCTCAAGATTCTGAACCTGTGCTTACAAATGGCTGAAAACGCTAACCGCTATTTAATTGCTGTCCGGTGAGGAGTCGTAGCTGCAATGAAAGCGGGGCGCTTTTCAGTAATGAAAACACAGGGAAGAACTGCTTCTCATGGGCTGAACATTTGGAAGTAGAGCTGGCAGGTTGAGGAGTAGGCGATGTCTTCCAATACATCTGTTAATTCGGGGTGAACAATGAACAATTGCACACCTAAGAATACGAGATATTTTGAAGACAAACTCAGATGTCTGCAAAAATCATTCGCATTATCGCATTGCGATGCAGCTGGAGACTAGTACAGACTTCTGTTACCGTGCGGTAAACAGAAAGATGAAAGAGTCCAAGAGATATCTCTGTTGAAAATTCTCGCAATGTCGAAGGCGATGACATCGAGCGTCACAGCAGAAGATGGTCATTCAAGTATGCGAGAATCCCCGTGATTGTTGGACAGAGATACGGTTCGTTAGTCAATCAATGCAGGGGAGAGAGACATAACCACCCCTGCATCTCGGAAAGCCAGCTGGTACTACTGAGCTGCTATCAGGCAGTTCAATACACAGTAGCTCTCGCAGACTCGTCCTCCTGAGTTGCCAGGTAACCCATTCCACGACGGAATGCGTTCGGCTAGAACCATCGGGCATAAAAATACGCTCGAACAATTATATTTAAACGAAACGGATTTCAGTAAATACAAAAGCTGATTTGGTGTTGTCGTGACAGTACCAATTATCTAAAATCGAAACTGGTAACTCCTGGGAGTTTGCAGGCAGCCCCGAGTTGCAGTTCAATTAAGATACTCGTTGTCTCAGTCACAATCCGTAGAGTTAACTACGGCATGCCCCTACACCCCGGACAATTCAACTGCTTAACAGAATCATGTTGCGAGGGTAATATACGTAGTATATTTGTAGTTTTCTGTACAACGACCTCCATCCTAAATTCTTTTCCCCTCGAGGGATGAGAATAAGGATTGAGATCGACCGCCTTCGTTCTCTAGTCAAGAGAGTGAAGGGGAAGTCTTCCCCGAAGGAAAACTTCAAAGGTGAACAGAATACCGAAGACGACATTTCAAGCCAAACTGGACGTTCCTGTCCGTTCTTCTCTATTCCAGGTTGGTCACATACTGTGAGAAATTCTTCCTTCAGCAGCCGTCTTCTTCCAAATGCTAGAAATTCCAGGAATTCGAGCATTCGGCGAGGTTCCCGATTATCGTGGTGACAATTATCGGGGATTCTCGTCTCGCTCACTTTGGACCGTGGTCTCGCCTAAGTGTATGGAGATCGTAAAAAAAACTCGAACACGCTGAGAGTGCTAGAAAATCCGCAAAGAGGAATGCCAGCTCGTTCGCCCCATCTCTCAGGGCTTAGTCCATACAGGACATAATACTCCTCGGAACTCCTACTCCTCGGAACTCCTAAGTCAGTAGGGCCTTTACCATCCAAGGTACAAGCCAACGCCCCCATAAACCAGTCGAGGAAGTTGAAAACTTCGAAAGTCCGAAAAATGCCCTTCAACCAATGGTCAAACTCCGAAGACGTCCACCAAATCTTGGCCGAGTGTAAGGCATGTCTACGAGAACTGTCAACGATATTGGAGAAGTACCCCTGGGAGGAGGCAGGAACTCCCAGGCCAAGACTTTCCCCCGTAGCATACAACACTCCCAACTTCGAAGCCAACTTGGCTGGAGGGAAGGAAAAAGAAGTCTTCCCTGCTTCCCTCTTTTCCTTCAACCAAGCATCAATCCGGTGAAGGGCTTTCTTGGCCGTGATGGAGAGAGTCATCTTCAAGAAAGAGGATTTCTAGGGGGTTTTGGTTCTCGTATACTGCAAAAGGGGGGACAATGGTGCTGAAGGTTGAAACTCCCCTTCGAACCGAGACAGGAGGCAATTCGTCAGTCTCTTAAAACCAACGATGGCACTTCCGCATCTCTCTCATCTTCAGAAATAAAGCCTTCTACGTCCTCTTCCACTGCAGAAACATCCTGGATGCCGAAGTCCTGCTGTAAACTAGCAGCCGAATCCGGCTCCAAGACTTGTTTGGAATGAGACTGTGGGATCGCGTCCTGACGAGAAGAGTCCCGGTCTTGGGTAGGAGGACGGGTCAATGTCCTGCCGTCTGCGTCTTGCGTCCACCGTGTGAGTTGCGTCCACCGGACGTTTTTCTAGCTTCCTCTTGCGTCCTGCGCTGTTGAGCGATCGTCTGTCTTCGATGGCAAACTGCGTCCTGTTTCCCGAGAGAACTAAGGACGAGAAGGAGGCGGCAAAATTTTGTCCTGCGTCCTCTTGGAGGTCTTGACATGGAGAAACTCGTCTTTACGTCTGGAGGAAGGTTGATCGGTCGTTTCCCTAGACTTGACAAGATCGGCTAACTTAGCCTGCATCTCTCTCAAAAAGTTCTTAATGTCCGCTTCCTGACCGATCGCACGAGAAGGAGAGTGAAGACGAGCAGAGCTGAGACGAGGAGGAGAGCGGTCCTGAGGTCTACGAGACGGAGGAGACGGGGGAGCGCACCCACAACGAAGAAGGAGAGTCTCTAACTGGAGAAAAGCTGCCAACCGAACGTCCTGCGTCCTCTCTCGAAAGATACGTTCTCTTCTTCTTGACGGGGATTGCGTCCTCATCAGCACTCGACGCTCAGGACTATTCCATCCTTCTTAAGCGTAGCGAAGTTCATCCTGAGATGAGGAAGGTCTGTATGTCCTCTTGAGGGGACGCGATTCCTCCAAATAGCGCAGTTTCCTGCATGACGTAGAGCTATTGGAGGACAAACACTTCCCAGTAACGCCTTTTCTGTGGCGTACTGCTGCAGCCTGGGACGTAACAACAGGACTGCCTGAAGGGACGACTGATCATGTGAAAACCCCTCCCGCCTCCCTTCAACTGTCGACATACCTTCTCCCTTGGGTCTGGGAGCTTGGAAGCGGTCTAGGTCTAGGAGCACAAGAGAGACGGTCAGCCGCCCCCTCCACAACACTGTCACTAACATTAAATACACCCACTTTATACGATAAACGCTGCATCTGATCGCCTATCAAAGCAAGGGCAGCAAACACCTTCACATATTGTGAATCCTCCTGTATCTGATCGCCGTCTCCTCAGATACAGCACCGGGCGCAAGAGAAACCTGGGGAAAAGGTACTACAGGTTTTACTTGGGAAGGAGCTGGAGAAGAAACAGTAATTGATTCATTCAAGGCTTTTCTAGATGAACCCGATCTTTCACTCCGAAACACTGATCTTCTAACACGATCTTTCTCGAATCTTTCAATATTTTTAGAGAGAGTTTTCCACTCTTTCTCAGTCAAATACTCACACTCATTGCACCTATTCTCCCAAGTACACACAAACTCTTTACACTTCTTACACCCAGTGTGAGGGTCTACCGAAGCTTTCGGTAGCCTCACTTTACATCCTTCTCACATACACTAACTGAATCAGACATTTCAAGAAAAATCCAAAGGCGATTGCCAATCTAACTTTCCAATACGATACCATCCGTCCATATACAGCGAAAAGTCAGCAAACGAGCTCGAAATTCTAGCAGGGAACCCTCAACGATGTTGACGGTTCGGCTGGCAGAGAAAATCTGATGAAAATGGGAATGGTTCCGAGCGCCAGTGCCACGGGAACGGGGTGGCGATCACCTGAACTACCAGTGATCTAGCGGTTGCCGCAAGTTTTGAAAATTCTGCCAGTGCAACAGAGGATATAGCTATATATATACCTGCCAGGTAAGTGTCATACATGAAATATATATATATTATATATATATATATGATATATATATATATAATATATATATATATATATATATATATAAAGATATAAAAATGCTATAAAGTTACCGTTACTAACATATATATGTATAAATATAGTCAACCGATGTATTCTCATTCTTGAGTTTTGAGTTTTCTTTGGGCCATATTTACCCATTATTTGTGGGAAATTTGCTTATGTGCAGGTTTTTCTGACTATATATATTCACTAAATAGTGTATTTTAAGGTTATTTTCATGACCAAATACTAGTATGTTTTTATGATACAAACATGATTTACTAATTTTCAAATATTAATATTAATACTGTATTAGTAAGTTAATAAGATTAAATTACTTATATAAAATTATAACAATAATAATTCTCTCTCTCTCTCTCTCTCTCTCTCTCTCTCTCTCTCGTATGATTTTTGTATGATAAATAAATTACTTATAAACTTTCAAATATTAATATTAATGTAAACACCAATAATATCAATTCACTGAAGAAAACACTTTAGGAATTAGTAAGATTTTAGTTTATAAATTTACAAAATTATGTATGAATAAAGGAAAATACATTCTACCCCGCATCTTTCTTTTTAGATCTAGGTACTAAGCTGAGGCCCAGAGCTGTCAAATATGTCAAGTAATGTGACAGATGGGGAATGTGTTGTCAACTAATGTTCATGTAATTTCACTCTCTCTCTCTCTTACTGAGATAAGAGAACTTTTATGGCACATCTGTGTATAGTATGTTTATTAATATTTTCAAATAATAATAACAATATAACTGCAATTACAAAATTCATATGTATTATAAAGAAATACAATAATCTTTCCATTTCACTCTTTTAAGTAAGGATATCTCTCTCTCTCTCTCTCTCTCTTGCCCTACAAGATATGTATGTCATAGTGGTAACTCTCTACCTCTGTTTTGGCTGGAAGTGTTAGAAGTGCATGTATATATCTTTAAGGGTACTTCTACATTTCATGAAAAATAATAATTTACAGCACTAATTTTCAAATAATATAAATTTTAATAAGATTCAACAATGACAATAAAATTCTCTCTCTCATTTATTTATGTTATTTGTTTTGTAGTATGATAAATGATTTACCTAATAACTAATTTTCAAATATTAATAAGATTAATAAAAGAAATAGCAATTCCCAGTCTTTTTATCAACTTCGAGAAAGGAGGGCAGGAGAGTAAATGACAGTTTGATATACAGTAATACTTCGGGTTACGAACCGATTAGTATACAAATTTTTTAACTTACGAAGTGATGCCCTCATTCTGGAATACGAATTTCACTTGGAATACGAATGCGCGAATTTCCATCATGGGAGGCCGCCTGCATTGTTTATATCAGACATCGGATGAGCATGGGATCTGCGAACGCATTTTTTTTGGCTAAAACTTAACGAGGGTCACGTGACTTCCTCCCACGCATCCCTTGACCCTTTTTAAACCATAACTCTTTCACTATCTCGCTGGCGGTAAGATTGAACGCATCTGTCCGTGATACTTTCTCAAATTTGCTTAGTGATTTGCGCATGTGTTGTGTTTCCGTGATAGTGCTTATACGTTACTATTACCCAAATACTAAAGACAATGGCTCCCAAGATGACGAAGGCAAGCAGCAAGAAGGAAAGCATGAGAAAGAAGGAGATGATTACGGTCGAAATGAAGAAGGAAATTATCCAAATGCATGATAAAGGCGAGCGCGTGAAAGACATTGCAGCATTCTTCAAGTGGTCACAATCAACGATCTGCACTATTTTGAAGAAAAAGGAAGAAATTAAAGCCAGTAAAGCATCAAAAGGTGTCACAGTATTGACGAAACAACGGCCTTATATTCTCGACGATGTAGAAAATTGTTTATCGATAATGGGGTGGGTCATTTCTATAAAATTTTAAAGAACAGGCAAAAGCAAGCCTCCATAGAAAAATATTTTTTCAAAATTGTGAAAGACGACACAGTGTCGCGTAAGCGTAAAATTAGTGATGGTAGTGAACGCTGCTCTCGAGAGAAAGAACCAGAAAGTCTTCCAGAAGTGTTCACGGAGGGAGGTTTCCCCCCCCAAAGCCCTAACCCTCTCCTCCTCCCCCTTCCCCTCCTCCCGTCTCCGTCAAGCCAGCAGCCACACTCGCCAAAGGTACAGTTCTGGTTTTACTGTGCATGCATATTAAATCTAGTGTTTATATTTAATTTCATTCTTCAATTTT
>NC_061108.1:121555770-121588594 GCF_015104395.2 Macrobrachium nipponense
AAAATTGAAGAATGAAATTAAATATAAACACTAGTTTCATACATTCAACTTCCCTGTCAGATATATACTTAGCTATAGACTCCGTCGTCCCCGACGCAGAAATTCAAATTTCGCGGCACACACTACAGGTAGGTCAGGTGATCCCGCCGCCTGCCGCTGGGTGGCAGGAATAGGAACTATTACCGTTTTAAGCCAGATTTTTCTCTGTCGCAGGTACTAGTAACATCGTTGCTAGTTCCTCCTGACTTGAATTTCGAATTTCATTCCGCCGTTGATCTTTTGGACTGCTATTTGGTGACGTATTGGATCTTTGGTTTGGCATACTCTATTGTGGACTGTTTTTTTGGATTTGGCTTTGGAATTTCTCATAATGTCTGACGTGTCGATTTCGTTCAGTGTGTGTGTGAGTGAGAATTGTTTTGTGAGACTGCCGAAAGCTTCGGTGGATCCTCACACCACTTGTAAAAATTGTAGAGGGAATGTATGCTCTCAATTGAAATACATGTGATGAGTGCAAGAATTTGAATGAGGAGAATGGAAGTTGCTTAATTCCTACCTAAGAAAGTTGGAGAGAGATAGGGCTAGAAAAGCCTCTTCCAAGAGTGTAAGTAGGTCGGTCTCTAACGAGCCAGTTAGCGGACTATTGCCTATTGATAAACCCTATTGTTTCCTCCCATACAGCTTTACCTTCCCGATTATCGGACTCGGCAAGCTCAACATCTGAAATTGCGAGTCTGAAAGCTTCGCTTAAACATATGGAACAAAAAATTAAAGAACTGGAAGGTAAGTGCAGTGAAAGTGTTCCAGTGAAGTGGAGGGTGCGTCTGATCGGCTCTGTCTCGCTCCCAGGCCTAGACCTCTTTCAAGCTCCCAAGACCAGTGGAGAAGAAATGTCGAAAGCTGCAGGGAGGTTTCAGAGAATCCCCACCGGTCAGGCGTCCCCCTCGGCAGATCCTGTAGTTACGTCCCGGGCTGCCAAGGATAGGCGTTGGAAAGACGTCCTGAAACAGTGTTTTTCTTCGTCTGATTCCTCATCTAAAAAAGGATGGAGTTCAGATAGATTGTCGAGACCTTCGAAGAGAACTTGGAAGTCTCCCTTCATTCGACTCAAGCCCTGAAGAATTTTCGAAGAATATCCTCCGGAAAAGAGGAAGAAGAATGTATATTCAGAAGCTTCTTCTCCTGCATCGGAGGTTGGAAAGAGAGACGTAGCTACGAAGATGTTAGAGGATATGCAGAAACAGATATCTTCCCTAGTAGGAGTTCTTAAATCTGATCAGCCTAGAAGGAAGGATAGATTTCTCCCTATCAAAAGATCCCGTCCTTTAGAACTATCTGAGAGCTCGGACGAGGCGCCTGCCAGAAGCCTGGCGCCAGCCAGACGTCAGGCTACTGTCAAGCGCAAAACGCCGTCAAGGCGACAAGATGTGTATAGGGAACTTCCTACTAGAAAGAAAGCACATGAGATGTCCGTTTCGAGGTAGGAGTAAAATTGGAACTCCCGAAATCGGACGAACTCCTGAAAGGAAGCGCAAAGAGCCTGAAGCGCCTGAAGCGCCTGAAGGGAGGCGCAAAGTAACTGAAGATCCTGGAACTCTTTTGGCGAGGCGAAAAGAGTCTGGAGCGCCTGAAATGAGGCGTAAAGCTCTTCAAGTAAAAGAAATGAGGCGCAACGCGCCTGAAAAGCCTGAAGTGGCTAAAAGGAAATATTTAACTCCTGGAGAGCCTAGAGCGCCTGGAGAGCCTAGAACGCCTCAAAGGAAAAGCAAAGAGCCTAGGGAGCCTGAGGCGCCTGAAAGAAGAAGCAAAGTGCCTAAAGAGCCTGAGGCGCCTGAAACGATGCGCAAAGCGCCTGATGAGCCTGAAGCGTCCATATGGAGGCGCAAGGCGCCTGCAAAGCCTGAAGCGGCTGAAACAAGACGTAAAGCGTCTAGAGCGCCTGAAAGCAGGCGCAAGGATTTGTACAATCCAGAATACAATTTGGATGAGTTATCGGAGTTTGAAGCGGACTTGGAGGCTCCTCTTTGGGATTTTTTCTCACGATCAATTTTCCCCTGACAGGGCCTATAGGTGTCGCACAGGTGATCGTAGCCCTGTCGGGAAGGAATTGATCATGAAAAAAAGGGAACAACGACATTTAAGGACTTCTCCTGGTAAGGACGAAAGTTGTCGCACAGGCGACCGTCGTCCTTGTCAGGAGGGCCTTAGGGTAAAAGAACAACATCGGCCTTCTCCTGGCAGGGACTCAAGATGTCGCACAAGCGACCGTAGCCCTTGTCAGGTTGCAGCCGGTATTGCGGCAAGCCCTGTGCATTCTCGAGAGGAGTCCTCCGGTCGCACACTCTTCTCCGAATAAAACTCAACCGGAATTAGAGGATGTTTCGGACTCTGAAGAAAACAAGGGGGCAGGTCTTTCTGATTATAAGATACTAGCAGCCCTCTTGTTAAAAGAATTTGGAGAGTCTCTGAGTCCTGCTGCCCCTCCTTCTCCTCGGTCTTTATTTTCGAGTACGAAGGCTGCGAAGTCTTCCTCTTTCTTGAAGATGCAACCGACCATTTCAATGAAGAGGGCTTTGCAGTCGGTCGGGAATTGGCTTAAAACCAAGGAGGAGGCGGGGAAGACTGTGTTTACCTGTCCTCCTTCCAGGCTATCAGGGAAGAGAGGGATTTGGTATAGCACAGGAGAATCTATGGGACTTTCTCTTCCTCATCTGCTGAAGCGGACTTCTCGACCTTGGTGGATTCTGCAAGGAGGCATGCACTTCCATCGGCCCAAAAACAAGCTGGACAATGTCTGAAATGGACCATCTCCTCAAGGGAATATTCCATGTCTTGGAAGTTTTTAACTTCCTAGATTGGTCCCTTGGGCTTTGGCCAACAAGACTCAAGACCCTCAGTTTTTGGAACCAGAAGTCTTTGCATAGTGTTTTGGCATGCATGGACAAGGCAGTTGCAGGGACGGATCGGTGCTTGAAGTGGCATCCTTGTTCGGGAAAGGAGTGTTAAAGAAGAAGGCTGTCTTTGGTTCTTTTCTTACCAAAGCAGTCTCTCCAGTACAGAGGGCTTCTCTTTTATACGCTCCTCTGTCTAAACAGCTGTTTCCTTCTCAGTTGGTAAAGGTAGTATTTCCCATACGCTTACTGAGAAGGCACACAGGATTTGCTGGTACATTCTGCTAAGAAGCCTAGGCCAGCTGCTTCTGTCTCGAAGAGGGAGCCAACACCTGCCCAACAGCCCTTTCGAGGTAGAGCTTTTAGCCGAGCCCCAAGGAAGAGAGGAGGAGAGAAAAGAGGAAGATCTTCCATTAGAGTTCCAAAGAAGAATGCAAAATGAGATTCCAGTCCTCCAATCACCAGTAGGGGCCAGACTTCTGGGATTCTCGGAAGCATGGGCTTCAATGAAAGCAGATTCTTGGTCCCTGCAAGTGCTGAGGAAAGGATACCTCATCCCCTTCAAGAACAGACCTCCATTGACGACGACTCCGAGAGCTGTCAGCGAGATACAAAGACCCTGTAAAGAGAGAGATCCTTCTTGGACTGGTGCAGCAAATGTTGGAGAAGGAGGCCATCGAGGTAGTACAGGATCCGCACTCCCGAGGTTTTACAATCGCCTATTTTTGGTGGCCGAAAAGCCTCGGGGGGGTGGGGTGGAGGCCTCCGTCCTGGACGTGAGTGCATTGAATCGCTTCGTGGAGAAGACAAAGTTCTCCATGGAGACATCCAACTCGGTTCTCTCTGCTCTCCGTTCCATGAGATTTGGATGGTCTCCCTCACCTGCAAGATTGCGATACTTTCACTCCCCTTGCATCATTCGTCGAAGAATATCTTCGATTCATGGTGCAGGGAAGGATTTATCAGTTCAGAGCTTTGTGTTTCGGCCTCTCGACGGCTCCTCAGGTGTTTACAGCGTTGATGAGAAACGTAGCAAGATGGCTACATCTGAAGGGGGTGAGGATATCTCTTTACCTAGACGATTGGCTTATAAGAGCGCAGACAAGACAAAAGTGCTTGGAGGACTTGGAGATAGCTCTTCAATTGACCAGATCTCTCGGATTGCTCGTAAACCTCGAGAAGTCTCACACAATCCCCAGTCAGACTATCGTCTATCTGGGGATTCGGATGGATTCTCAGGGTTTTCGAGCGTATCCATCCCAGGAAAGAATCTCGAAAGGGTTGGAGAAAATCTCGGTCTTCCTAGAGAAAGAACGAAGCTCAGCGAGGGAATGGCTCAGTCTTCTGGGCACTCTTTCCTCGCTGGAGCAGTTCATCTCTCTAGGGAGACTGAATTTGAGACCCTTGCAGTTCCATCTCAGAAGGAGTTGGAACAGAAGAAAAGGAGATCTTTTGGATACCTTTCCTATAGGAGAGAGTATCAAAAACCACTTACGATGGTGGTTAGGACCACTGAGAAGAAACGAAAGAGTGTCCTTGGCCCTTCAGAACCCTCACCTAGTGTTATTCTCAGACGCTTCGGACACGGGGTGGGGAGCAACACTAGGGACGAAGGAAGTGTCAGGCAGTTGGACAGAAGAACAGAAGGCCTGGCACATAAATGCAAAGGAACTCTTAGCAGTGCACTTAGCACTGCAGTTTTTCGAGAACGAAGTCAGAGGCGTGGTGGTCCAAGTCAACTCGGACAACACCACGGCTCTGGCTTATATAAGAAAACAAGGGGGGACACACTCTTTCTCCCTTTACCAACTAGCAAGGGATCTGTTGATATGGACAGAAGAAAGAGGGATTCGACTCCTGACGAGGTTCGTTCAAGGAGGGAAGAATATAAGAGCAGACAGACTGAGCAGGAAAAACCAGGTCCTTCCAACAGAGTGGACCCTTCATTCACAAGTCTGCCAGCAGCTATGGTCTCTTTGGGGGAACGCCGCAAGTTGGACCTGGTTTGTCAACCCATTCATTTCCTATCCAGGAGGATGGTAGGAAACTTTTTGCCTCGCGGGGGACGATCCCAGAGCCCTATCCATAGATGCCATGCTCATGGATTGGGAGGGCATAGACGCGTATGTGTTTCCCCCATTCAAGATGCTGGGGAAGTAATGAGAAAGTTCGTGTCCTTGGAGGGAATGAGGATGACATTGATCGCTCCTTATTGGCTGCAAGAGAATGGTTCACAGAGGTACAGGAATGGATAGTGGACTTCCCCAGATCTCTTCCCGAAAGGACAGATCTGCTCAGACAACCCCACTTCGAGAGGTATCACAAAAATATCCACGCTCTCGCTCTGACTGCCTTTCGACTATCGAAAGATTGGTCAGAGCGAGAGGCTTTTCTCGCGAAGCGGCAAAAGCAATTGCTGGAGCAAGAAGGTCCTCAACCATGCGGATATACCAATCGAAGTTGGAAGTTTTCCGTAGATGGTGTAAGGCGAAGAAGCTGTCCTCCTCCGATACCTCTGTGACCGAAATTGCTGATTTTCTTTTGTTTTTACGAGAAGAATCTCATCTGGCAGTGTCAACCATTAAAGGTTATAAGAGCATGTTATCAGCTGTGTTCAGGAATAGGGGCCTGAACATAGAGAATAACAAAGATCTGCATGATTTGATTAGATCATTGAAACTAAAAAATTAAGAACTTCTCTCACCCCTAGTTGGAATCTGGATGTGGTTCTCAAATACCTTATGTCGGAGAGATTTGAACCTCCCGATAAAGCTACTTTCCGGGACTTGTGACTAGAAAATGCATTTTCTTAATAGGCTCTCGCCACTGCGGGAAAAGAGGGTGAGTGAGCTGCAAGCGCTTGACTCTAGAGTGGGTTTTAAGAAGGATTCGGCTGTGTTGTCCTTTAAACCTTTATTTCTAGCAAAAAATGAAAACCCCTCGAGACCTTGGCCTAGGACTTTTGAAGTAAAAGGCCTTTCTCAATTAGTTGGGAATGAATGGAAAGAACTTTGTCCAGTGAGAACTTTGAAATTTTACCTGCAGAAGAAGAAGCAGTTGCAGGGTTGCAATCAGAGTTTATGGTGTGCAGTTAAAGACCCTAGAAGAGCTATGTCAAAGAATGCCTTAGCATTTTTTGTTAGGAACATCATAACGGAAGCCCACATGAGCTGTGATAGTGAGGCATATAAGACCTTAAGGGTAAAAGCACACGAAGTACGTGCAGTCGCTACATCATTGTCGTTCAACAAGAACATGTCAATGAAGAACATCTTAGCGGCCACGTATTGGAGATGTAACTCAGTGTTCGCCTCACATTACTTGAAAGATGTGAGAGTGACATATGAGAAATGCTTCTCTCTAGGACCTTATGTATCAGCGGATAACAGTGCTGGGAAAGGAGAGAAGACTGATCCTTAATATTAAGTTTTTGTCCTTATATTTTATATTGTGATTTTAAAATTATTGGTGTTGAGTTTTTAGGTTGTTTGAAAGGTGATAATGCCTTTCAATCATAGTTTTACTAATCCACGGTTAGGATGGGTGATCGGGATCAGTATTTCTCCTTTATATGCCAAGGAGGCATAGGTTTATTGTCATGTAAGTGAATAAGACTCCCAGTGACAATGCCATTAGGTTCTGTTGAGTAAGTGGATAAGACCCCATTGACAGTCCTTTTCAAGACTTCTCAGCCATAGGGCACACCCTCGCTGAAGCTTTTGAGGCGAAGCAGACGTACTCAGCACAAGCTAAGAAATCTTCCGCCTAAACAGTAGGAACAGGGTATTATTAATAACTTGTATTACCTACAACATATGTTGTTTACCTATTAGGTCAGTAATTAGCTGTCTCTTGCCCTCCGCCCAAAGGTGCAATCAGCTAAGTATATATCTGACAGGGAAGTTGAATGTATGAAAATGATATGTTATTGTACAATAAGTTTCATACATACTTACCTGGCAGATATATACGATCGTATGGCCCACCCAACCTCCCCTCAGGAGACAGGTGGAAGAGAAAAATCTGGCTTAAAATGGTAATAGTTCCTATTCCTGCCACCCAGCGGCAGGCGGCGGGATCACCTGACCTACCTGTAGTGTGTGCCGCGAAATTTGAATTTCTGTCGGGGGACGACGGAGTCTATAGCTAAGTATATATCTGCCAGGTAAGTATGTATGAAACTTTATTGTACAATAACAATATCATATTTAATATGCATGCACAGTAAAACCAGAACTTTAACCTTTGGCGGAGTGTGGCTGCTGGCTTGACGGAGACGGGAGATTTGGGGAAGGGGGGAGGAGGAGAGGGTTAGGGCTTTTGGGGGGAGGGTTTTAAGGGGGAAACCTCCTCCGTGAACACTTCGGAAGACTTAATGGTTCTTTCTCTCGAGAGCAGCGTTCACTACCATCACTAATGTTACGCTTACGCGACACTGTGTCGTCTTTCACAATTTGAAAAAATATTTTTCTATGGAGGCTTGCTTTTGCCTGTTCTTTAAAATTTTATAGAAATGACCCACCCCATTATTGATAAACAATTTTCTACATCGTCGAGAATATAAGGCCGTTGTTTCGTCAATACTGTGACACCTTTTGATGCTTTACTGGCTTTAATTTCTTCCTTTTTCTTCAAAATAGTGCAGATCGTTGATTGTGACCACTTGAAGAATGCTGCAATGTCTTTCACGCGCTCGCCTTTATCATGCATTTGGATAATTTCCTTCTTCATTTCGACCGTAATCATCTCCTTCGTTCTCATGCTTTCCTTCTTGCTGCTTGCCTTCGTCATCTTGGGAGCCATTGTCTTTAGTAATTTGGGTAATAGTAACGTATAAGCACTATCACGGAAACACAACACATGCACAAATCACTAAGCAAATTTGAGAACGTATCACGGACAGATGCGTTCAATCTTACCGCCAGCGAGATAGTGAAAGAGTTCTGGTTTAAAAAGGGTCAAGGGATGCGTGGAGGAAGTCACATGACCCTCGTTAAGTTTTAGCCAAAAAAAAAAAAAAATGCGTTCGCAGATCCCATGCTCATCCGATGTCTGATGTAAACAATGCAGGCGGCCTCCCATGATGGAAATTCGCGCATTCGTATTCCAAGTGAAATTCGTATTCCAGAATGAGGGCTATCACTTCGTAAGTTGAAAAATTTGTATACTAATCGGTTCGTAACCCAAGTATTACTGTATATCAAACTGTCATTTACTCTCCTGCCCTCCTTTCTCGAAGTTGATAAAAAGACTGGGAATTGCTATTTCTTTTATTAATCTTATTAATATTTGAAAATTAGTTATTAGGTAAATCATTTATCATACTACAAACAAATAACATAAATTAATGAGAGAGAGAATTTTATTGTCATTGTTGAATCTTATTAGAATTTATATTATTTGAAAATTAGTGCTGTAAATTATTATTTTTCATGAAATGTAGAAGTACCCTTAAAGATATATACATGCACTTCTAACACTTCCAGCCAAAACAGAGGTAGAGAGTTACCACTATGGCATACATATCTTGTAGGGCAAGAGAGAGAGAGAGAGATATCCTTACTTAAAAGAGTGAAATGGAAAGATTATTGTATTTCTTTATAATACTATCACATATGAATTTTGTAATTGCAGTTATATTGTTATTATTATTTGAAAATATTAATAAACATACTATACACAGATGTGCCATAAAAGTTCTCTTATCTCAGTAAGAGAGAGAGAGAGTGAAATTACATGAACATTAGTTGACAAAACATTCCCTTTCGTCACATTACTTGACATATTTGACAGCTCTGGGCCTCAGCTTAGTACCTAGATCTAAAAAGAAAGATGCGGGGTAGAATGTATTTTCCTTTATTCATACATAATTTTGTAAATTTATAAACTAAAATCTTACTAATTCCTAAAGTGTTTTCTTCAGTGAATTGATATTATTGGTGTTTACATTAATATTAATATTTGAAAGTTTATAAATAATTTATTTATCATACAAAAATCATACGAGAGAGAGAGAGAGAGAGAGAGAGAGAGAGAGAGAGAGAGAGAGAGAGAGAGAGAGAGAGAGAGAATTATTATTGTTATAATTTTATATAAGTAATTTAATCTTATTAACTTACTACTACAGTATTAATATTAATATTTGAAAATTAGTAAATCATGTGTATCATAAAAAACATACTAGTATTTGGTCATGAAAATAACATTAAATACACTAATTAGTGAATATATAGGATCAGAAAACCGGCGCTAAGCAAGTTTCCCAACAATAATGGGTAAATATGGCCCAAAGAAAAATCCTCAAAACTCAAGAATTAGAATACATGGGTTGACTATATTTATACATATATATGTTAGTAACGGTAACTTTATAGCATTTTTATGTATCTTTATATATATATATTTCATGTATGACACTTACCTGGCAGGTATATATATAGCTATATCCTCTGTTGCATGGCAGAATTTTCAAAACTCGCAGCAACTGCTAGATCACTGGTAGTTCAGGTGATCGCCACCCCGTTACCCGTGGCACTGGCGCTCGGAACCATTCCCATTTTCATCAGATTTTCTCTGCCAGCCAAACCGTCAACATCGTTGAGGGTTCCCTGCTAGAATTTCGAGCTCGTTTGCTGACTTTTCGCTGTATATGGACGGATGGTATCATATTGGAAAGTTAGATTGGCGATCGCCTTTGATTTTTCTTGAAATGTCTGATTCAGTTAGTGTATGTGAGAAGGAGTAAAGTGAGGCTACCGAAAGCTTCGGTAGACCCTCACACTGGGTGTAAGAAGTGTAAAGAGTTTGTGTGTACTTGGGAGAATAGGTGCAATGAGTGTGAGTATTTGATGAGAAAGAGTGGAAAACTCTCTCTAAAAAATATTGAAAGATTCGAGAAAGATCGTGTTAGAAGATCAGTGTTTGGGAGTGAAAGATTGGGTTCATCTAGAAAAGCCTTGAATGAATCAATTACTGTTTCTAATCCAGCTCCTTCCCAAGTAAAACCTGTAGTACCTTTTCCCCAGGTTTCTCTTGCGCCCGGTGCTGTATCTGAGGAGACGGCGATCAGATACAGGAGGATTCACAATATGTGAAGGTGTTTGCTGCCCTTGCTTCGATAGGCGATCAGATGCAGCGTTTATCGTATAAAGTGGGTGTATTTAATGTTAGTGACAGTGTTGTGGAGGGGGCGGCTGACCGTCTCTCTTGTGCTCCTAGACCTAGACCGCTTCCAAGCTCCCAGACCCAAGGAAGAAGGTATGTCGACAGTTGAAGGGAGGCGGAGGGGTTTTCACACAATCAGTCGTCCCTTCAGGCAGTCCTGTTGTTACGTCCCAGGATGCAGCAGTACGCCACAGAAAAGGCGTTACTGGGAAGTGTTTGTCCTCCAATAGCTCTACGTCTTGCAGGAAACGGCGCTATTTGGAGGAATCGCGTCCCCTCAAGAGGACATACAGACCTTCCTCATCTCAGGATGAACTTCGCTACGCTCAAGAAGGATGGAATAGTCCCGAGCGTCGAGTGCTGATGAGGACGCAATCCCCGTCAAGAAGAAGAGAACGTATCTTTCGAGAGAGGACGCAGGACGTTCGGTTGGCAGCTTTTCTCCAGTTTAGAGACTCTCCTTCTTCGTTGTGGGTGCGCTCCCCCGTCTCCTCCGTCTTGTAGACCTCAGGACCGCTCTCCTCCTCGTCTCAGCTCTGCTCGTCTTCACTCTCCTTCTCGTGCGATCGGTCAGGAAGCGGACATTAAGAACTTTTTGAGAGAGATGCAGGCTAAGTTAGCCGATCTTGTCAAGTCTAGGGAAACGACCGATCAACCTTCCTCCAGACGTAAAGACGAGTTTCTCCCTGTCAAGACCTCCAAGAGGACGCAGGACAAAATTTTGCCGCCTCCTTCTCGTCCTTAGTTCTCTCGGGAAACAGGACGCAGTTTGCCATCGAAGACAGACGATCGCTCAACAGCGCAGGACGCAAGAGGAAGCTAGAAAAACGTCCGGTGGATGCAACTCACGCGGTGGACGCAAGACGCAGACGGCAGGACATTGACCCGTCCTCCTACCCAAGACCGGGACTCTTCTCGTCAGGACGCGATCCCACAGTCTCATTCCAAAAAACAAGTCTTGGAGCCGGATTCGGCTGCTAGTTTACAGCAGGACTTCGGCATCCAGGATGTTTCTGCAGCGGAAGAGGACGTAGAAGGCTTTATTTCTGAAGATGAGAGAGATGCGGAAGCGCCATCGTCCGGTTTTCAAAGAGACTGACGAATTGCCTCCTGTCTCGGTTCGAAGGGGAGTTTCAACCTTCAGCAACATTGTCCCCCCCTTTTGCAGTATACGAGAACCAAAACCCCTAGAAATCCTCTTTCTTGGAAGATGACTCTCTCCATCACGGCCAAGAAAGCGCTTCACCGGATTGAGCTTGGTTGAAGGAAAAGAGGGAAGCAGGGAAGACTTCTTTTTCCTTCCCTCCAGCCAAGTTGGCTTCGAAGTTGGGAGTGTTTGTATGCTACGGGGGAAAGTCTTGGCCTGGGAGTTCCTGCCTCCTCCCAGGGGTACTTCTCCAATATCGTCGACAGTTCTCGTAGACATGCCTTACACTCGGCCAAGATTTGGTGGACGTCTTCGGAGTTTGACCATTGGTTGAAGGGCATTTTTCGGACTTTCGAAGTTTTCAACTTCCTCGACTGGTTTATGGGGGCGTTGGCTTGTACCTTGGATGGTAAAGACCCTACTGACTTAGGAGTTCCGAGGAGTATTATGTCCTGTATGGACAAAGCCCTGAGAGATGGGGCGAACGAACTGGCATTCCTCTTTGCGGATTTTCTAGCACTCTGAGCGTGTTCGAGTTTTTTTACGATCTCCATACAATTAGGCGAGACCACGGTCCAAAGTGAGCGAGACGAGAATCCCCGATAATTGTCACCACGATAATCGGGAACCTCGCCGAATGCTCGAATTCCTGGAATTTCTAGCATTTGGAAGAAGACGGCTGCTGAAGAAGAAAATTTCTCACAGTATGTGACCAACCTGGAATAGAGAAGAACGGACAGGAACGTCCAGTTTGGCTTGAAATGTCGTCTTCGGTATTCTGTTCACCTTTGAAGCTTTCCTTCGGGGAAGACTTCCCCTTCACTCTCTTGACTAGAGAACGAAGGCGGTCGATCTCCAATCCTTATTCTCATCCCTCGAGGGGAAAAGAATTTAGGATGGAGGTCGTTGTACAGAAACCTACAAATATACTACGTATATTACCCTCGCGACATGATTCTGTTAAGCAGTTGAATTGTCCGGGGTGTAGGGGCATGCCGTAGTTAACTCTACGGATTGTGACTGAGACAACGAGTATCTTAATTGAACTGCAACTCGGGGCTGCCTGCAAACTCCCAGGAGTTACCAGTTTCGATTTTAGATAATTGGTATTGTCACGACAACACCAAATCAGCTTTTGTATTTACCAAAATCCGTTTCGTTCAAATATAATTGTTAGAGCGTATTTTTATGCTCGATGGTTCTAGCCGTACGCATTCCGTCGTGGAATGGGTTACCTGGCAACTCAGGATGACGAGTCAGCGAGAGCTACTGTGTATTGAACTGCCTGATAGCAGCTCAGTAGTACCAGCTGCTTTCCGAGATGCACGGGTGGTTATGTCTCTCTCCCCTGCATTGATTGACTAACGAACCGTATCTCTGTCCATCAATCACGGACTTAGGTCTCTGATTAACGGGGATTCTCGCATACTTGAATGACCGTCTACTGCTGTGACGCTCGATGTCATCGCCTTCGACATTGCGAGAATTTTCAACAGAGATATCTCTTGGACTCTTTCATCTTTCTGTTTACCGCACGGTAACAGAAGTCTGTACTAGTCTCCAGATGCATCGCAATGCGATAATGCAAATGATTTTTGCAGACATCTGAGTTTGTCTTCAAAATATCTCGTATTCGTAGGTGTGCAATTGTTCATTGTTCACCCGGAATTAACAGATCTATTGGAAGACATCGCCTACTCCTCGACCTGCCAGCTCTACTTCCAAATGTTCAGCCCATGAGAAGCAGTTCTTCAGGCAGTACTTCCCTGTGTTTTCATTACTGAAAAGTGCCCCCCTTTCATTGCAACTACGACTCCTCACCGGACAGCAATGAAATAGCGGTTAACGTTTTCAGCCATTTGTAAGCACAGGTTCAGAATCTTGAGAATTCTTCTCTTGATTCGGCTGTGAAGACGTAGGTTGTATTCTCTGTCTAACTTCATCTTCAATGTCACATAGTGTTGTTTCTCCTTAGCTGAGATTCAACTATGCTATGAGATGTCTTGCCATCGGGGACCTCCGTCTCTAAAAGGCAATTGACTTTCGCCTGTTGGGCTCATGCCTTTAGAGAAGCATCTCCTCGCCGTCTGGCATCGGTGACAACAAATACGATTTGTTTAGTCTCTTTGTATTCTTGCTCGGATGCTGGACAACTTGCCTCACTACCAAACGCAGTCAGTCAGCAGCTGTCGAGCGCCCGAGTCAGGTACGAACTTTGCTGTGGGCTTAGTTCGGTTGTTCCAGATCAATCAGTTCTTCGTCCTAATGGCTTGTCCCAGTACCCATACCATCGCACCCACCATGGAGTGTCGGTGTCCTATCCACTACTGAGAAGGACTTCACTGCATGGGGATAGGAAAGAATGCGATTGGACGGGTCTGGATGCTTTCACCTTTCCCCCAATTTCCCCCGTTCAAGGTTTTAGGAAAGGTCATGAAAAAGTTCAGGGAGGGTTACGGGACAAGACTTACTTACTCTCATACCTCCCTACTGGCGGGCCCAAATTAGTTCACAGAGGTACTGGAATGGACAGTGGACACACCAAGAAGAATGCCGCAAGAGCAAGAGTAGATACACTCAGACAACCTCACTTCGACAGGTTTCACAAGAACACCCTCTCTCTGGGTCTGACTGCGTTCAGACTATCGAAAGACTTGTCAAAGTGAGGGAGTTTTTCTAGAGAAGCGGCCAAAGCAGTGGCTAGAGCGCGAAGAGCCTCAACTATGATGTACCAGTCGAAGTGGGAGACCTTACTCCTTACCTTACAGACCTTACATCTTGTTCGGGTTGCCCCAGTCCCTCAGTGTGAGGCACCTCTAATGTCTACCAGAGAGTTGCTAGTACATCTTCCGGTATATTTTGCATCTTCCAATCTTGGATGGTCTGGGATGCAGTTTAGATATTTGTCGAGCTTATTCTTAAACACATCTACGCTCACTCCTGATATATTCCTCAGATGAGCTGGCAACGCATTGAATAGACGCTGCATTATCGATGCTGGTGCGTAGTGGATTAATGTCCTGTGTGCTTTCCTTATTTTTCCTGGTATAGTTTTGGGCACTATTAATCTACCTCTGCTTGCTCTTTCTGATATTTTTAGTTCCATGATATTTTCTGCTATTCCTTCTATCTGTTTCCATGCCTGAATTATCATGTAGCGTTCTCTTCTCCTTTCTAGACTATATAATTTTAGAATTGTAGTCTTTCCCAGTAGTCTAGGTCCTTAACTTCTTCTATTCTAGCTGTAAAGGACCTTTGTACACTCTCTATTTGTGCAATATCCTTTTGATAGTGTGGGTACCATATCATATTGCAATATTCAAGTGGACTACGAACATATGTTTTATAAAGCATAATCATGTGTTCAGCTTTTCTTGTGAAGTGCCGTAACAACATTCCCATTTTTGCTTTACATTTTGCCAACAGAGTTGCTATTTGATCATTGCATAACATGTTCCTATTCATCATCACACCAAGGTCTTTAACTGCTTCCTTATTTGTGATGGTCTCATTATTAGGTCCCTTATATGCATATAGCTTTCTTTCTCTGTCTCCATAATTTATTGATTCAAATTTATCAGAGTTAAATACCATCCTATTTACCTCTGCCCAATCATATACTTTGTTAAGGTCTCTTTGTAGAGCGTTCCTATCTTCATCACAAGTAATTTCTCTACTTATTCTTGTGTCATCTGCGAAACTACTCACTACCGAATCCTTCACATTATTGTCTATGTCTTCAATCATAATAACAAACAGTATTGCAGCTAACACCGTACCTTGCGGCACACCGGATATTACCTTGACTTCATCCGATTTTCTCGTCGTTTGCAATAACTATCTGTTTTCTGTTGTGTAAAAAATTCTTTTAACCATCTTCCTACTTTATCCACGATATTGTGTTTCTAATTTTCTTCGCTAATATATTATGGTCTACTTTATCAAAAGCTTTTGCAAAGTCTAAATAAACCACATCTGTTTCATTTCCGCTTTTCATATTTTGAATATGTTCTCACGGTGGACTAACAGTTGGGTTTGTGTACTTTTTCCGGGTACGAAAACCCAATGTTGGTCCTTTATTAAACAAATTATTTTTTATTAAATGTTTCATAATATTTTTCTTCATTACCCTTTCATACACTTTCATAATATGTGATGCTAGACTCACAGGCCTATAATTACTTGCCTCTAGTCTTGATCCACTTTTGAAAGTAGGGGTAATATATGCTAATTTGTGCTCATCATAAATCTTGCCTGTATCTACACTTTGTCTTAATAATATTGCAAGTGGCTTTGCGATAGAATGAACTACTTTCTTTAACAAAATAGCAGGAATTCCATCAGGCCCTGCAGCAGCTCCATTTTTAATTTCATTAATAGCCTGCACAATATCAGCTTCATTAATATCTATGTCAGCTAAATATTCACTATTTTCATCCCTTACTTCTATATCATTTATCTTCATTATCTATTCTAGGGGTGAATTCTCTCTTATATCGTTCTGCCAGTATGTTGCAAATTTCCTTTTTTTCATTCGTTAATCTCCCTTCAATTCTCAGAGGGCCTATTTCTATTCTTCTTTTATTCATCTTCTTCGCATATGAGTATAATAGCTTGGGGTTTTGCTTGATATTTAATAGGGTTTTTTCTTCCAAGTCCCGTTTTTCATTTCTTTTGAGGGTATAATCTTTTGTTCTGCATTTTCTATCTTACTTTTTAGTTCTATAACTTTCCATGCATTTTTTTCTTTTGCAAGACCTTTTTTGTTCCACTTTCTGATTTTCTGGAACAAGATCCTTCTGTCTCTTGGTATGCATGAATGATGTTTACTTTTCTTCTTCGGTATATATTTTTCCACTATTTTCTCCAATATTTTATATAATATCTCCGTATTTACCCTGATGTCATCACTTACGAAAATGTTATCCCAATCTTTGTTTAATTCTTCATTAATTTCTGACCATTTTATATTTTTACTGTAGGAAGTTGTATTTTCCATATCCTTCCCACTTTTTCATTTCTTGCTTATCTCTATTTTCACTTGCTTTGGAATGAACTGTTAATTCTATGACATTATGGTCTGAAATATTCGCATTATAAACTATTATTTCTTTAACATAATTCATCTCGTTCACAAATACTAGGTCTAAGTATTTTCCTTTCTTGTTGGCAGGTGATTTATTTGTTGAATGTTGTATTCTAGTAGCATATCTAATAGCTTTTCAAATTGCCTCTTATCTTCTGCACTACTATTACTCTCTTTTTATATGTATAAGTACAACCACAATCTCCTATTCGTTCTTTCCATTCTACGAAAGGAAAGTGAAGTCACCAGATAGGAGAATAGTCCAGTCCTTGTGATTTCTACATATATCATCCAATTTTTCTATTATTAAGTCAAACTCTTTAGTATTGGAGGAGGGTCTATATATTACTATGTTCATCAATTTTCAGATTCAAATTATACCGCTATTAGTTCACATTCTGAGTTACTATATTTCTCATATATTTTTCCTTGTTTTTTGTCTTTCCCATATATTGCGGTTCCCCCTTGATTCCTATTTTTTCTATCTGATCTATAAGTTTGGAACCCTTTTATTTGAATCATCATTCCCAGTCTCTTGGGAATACCAGGTTTCACTTATATTCATTATATCTATTTTCTTTTCGTTTTGGGGATTTTGGGTTTAGTTCTTCTAAGTACTCTATTTTTCTTTTTGAGTTACTCGTAACTAAACCCTGCGCATTCATCACTATGATGGTTTGCGTGTTTTCTCCTTCATTTAATACTGGTAGTAATAAGGATTTTCCCATGTCTCTTTCCTGTTCTGGTATGTTGTTCTTTTTTTCATTTCCAGAAATTCTGACATTAAAAAATCCAACTTTTCCATAATATTTGATCTTCCTTCATCATAATTATTCATTTTGTGTCTGAATCTGCAATTTTCTCCGTTTCTGCAATATCCTCTTGCATAATAAATACAGTTATTATCTCTTGAGTAGAATTTTCGGAGCTGATGCTTTGAAATTTTTTGCTGGACACCTCTGCATATCTCATTGGTGGTTTGCTTTTCTCTTTTACCTGATATTCTTGATTCTCTCTTTATTTGTTTCTTTCTTATTTTGGATTTTATTACTTGGTTGGTTATTTATTTGATTATGATTCATGGCTACAGGGTGCATATATTTGCATTTTTTGTCGAAACTTACATCCTTTTCCTTCTTTAGGTTTTTACATATTTTTGGATGCAGATCTCTGCAATCATCCCCATATCCATCTAAGTATGCACATTTACCATATATTTCATAGTTTTTGACATATCTTAGGATGTTTGTAGTAACATCTTTCTCCAAATCTGCAATTCCCTCTTTCAAAAGGTTGCAGATTTTGTCTTTCTTGTCTATTTTTTCCTCTTTCCCGTCATTGTATAGATCTGGGTAGAGCCTCTTCGGGATTTGCTTTTCTGTTGTCATATCGTAATTTATTTCTTCGTAGGTATGCTGCTTTATTGCCTCATATGTAGTATCATGAGTATCTCTGCATCCATACTTTTATCTTGTTCTTTGTTTTCCTTATTTTTTTCTGTTCATTTCATTTTTGTTTACTTCTCTTCCGTTTTCCTCTTCTTCTTTTTCTTCTTCTTCCTCCTTCCTCTTCTTCTTCTTCATCCTCAACTATTTGTACATTCAATCTTGATTTAATACATTGTCTATCCATGATAGACATGTTGAACAAAAAATTCTTGTATCTTTTCTCAAATCTTGTATTACCTCAGCACACTGTGGATGGGTCGGAATGTTGCATGCAGCACATTTTCTGATTAGGTTTTGTGGATTGACTATGCTATACCAAACCTTACACAGTTTGCATGCTTTTGGCATTCTTTTTCCTAATGCATCAATTAGGATATTCACAAGATTCACTATTCATTTTCTTTGTCGGAATATGTTGGTTTATGTATATTTTCTTTATGAGTCTCTTGACCACTTGGATTTTATTTGGAACTTCTTCAATTATTTTCAAGATGTTTCATTTAGATTTGTTCCAGTTTGAAGGATTATATCCTTCTAATATATCTATGAATGCTTTTTGTATCTTTTTGGTTAGGACTGTTGCTGATTTCATAGATGAAGAAATGCCAGTTCCCTTCCTGCTACCTCATCGTATTGCGAATCTGCTAGACACGCCAAATTACGCCACCTCTTCCCGCAGTTGGAACTTACTGCCATCTTGTTCTGATTTATAGTATTACACTTGATAAACTAACTTAGAAGACGCTTTATCCTACTATTTTCACACTAATCTTATCACCGATAGTTCACGAACACTTCTAGATATTTCTCAAATTCTAGTCGTAGTTAAACTTGTGATATCTGTTGATTAATCTGACTTCACGCGGGTACGACTCACCAAGCAAGATGGCTACTTCCGTAGTGGTGCAAGAAGCAGAAGGTTTCTTCATCAGTACTCTGTGACCCAAATTGCAGACTTCCTCCTGTATTTGAAGAAGGAAGCAGGTTTGTCAAATCAAACGGTCAAAGGATACAGAAGTATGCTGGCCGCAAATGTTTAGACACACAGGCTTAGATATTTCCAATGACTTGGATCTTAGAGACCTCCTCAGGTCTTTTGAAACAAGGAAGGAGCGTCAATGCAGAGTTCCCCTTGGAATCTGGATATCGTACTGAAGTTCTTAGGCACTAATAAATTTGAGCCTATAAGTAAGGCGTCTTTGAGAGATATCTCGAAGAAGACCATCTTTTTAGTTGCTTTGGCCACGGCTAAAAGAATTAGCGAACTTCAGGCGATTAATAAAGATATAGGCTGGAAACAACAACAAGGAAGTGTGCACATTCCAGGAGGACTTCTTGGCCAAGAACGAGAACCCATCTAACCCTTGGCCAAGGTCCTTTAATATTATGGGTCTGTCCGACCTTGTGGGTCAGGAACAGGAAAGAGTTCTTTTTCCAGAAAGGGCTTTGCTCCATTATGTGGAAAGAACCAAAAGTATTAGAGGCACCTCAGGATCTCTTTGGTGTTCAGTGAATAGCTAGTAGACCCATGACGAAATGCTATCAGCTTCTTCATAAGTGAACTATTTAAAGAAGCACATATGCTTTGCCAAGAGGGAAGCTTCGGACTACTTAAAGTCAAGGCGCACGAAGTTAAAGCGGTAGCTACGTCATTAGCAGTCAAGAAACATATGGCCCGCTCAAGAATTTTATAGAGACAACGTTTTGGAGGACCAATTCAGTTTTTTGCCTCCCATTATCTAAGAGATGTCAAGACAACTTTTGACAACTGTCAAACGTTGGGCCCTTATGTGTCCTCAGGGGCAGTATTGGGCAAAGGAGTTTCCACCCCTTAACCTACTTACATGCTAGGGGTTTTTTAATTAGGTTTTTTTAGGATAGTGTTTTTTATGATTGTCTGAGAGGGTATATTCCCTCTTCAGTCTTTAAAGTCGATTTGTTAGTGGTGGTGTGTGTGTGTGGTTCAGGTGGTCTAACATTTCCTAGCATGAATGCCCGTGGTAAGAGAGGGCTAGGGTTTTCTGTCAAAGCATTGGTCACGTCCAGTTGTCAGACCCTTTTGATAGCTTCTTCAACATTCGGTCACGTCCTAGTTGAGAGCTACTAAGGTTAAGCAGGCTAAGAGCAGGGACCTATGAAGTCAGCTACCTTAGCAGGTAAGGAACCAAGGAGTACTTTAAATAAAATTTATTTCAAGTTTTTAACTCTAATGTTGTTGCTGTCTTTGACCCACCTCCAAATGTGTCAATCTGCTATATAATATACCTGCCAGGTAAGTGTCATACATGAAAATGATGTTATTATGATATAACAAAGTTTCATGTATACTTACCTGGCAGGTATATTAATAATTAAATTCCCACCCTCCTCCCCTCAGGAGACAGGGTTTTCAGAGAAAATCTGATGAAAATGGGAATGGTTTCGAGCGCCAGCGACACGGGTCGGGTGGTCGGGGGGGTGGCGATCACCTGAACTACCAGTGATCTAGTGGTTGCCACGAGTTTTGAAAATTCTGCCAGTTGCAACAGAGGATATAGCTATATATATACCTGCCAGGTAAGTATACTTTGTTATATCATAATGTCAATGTCCCTATATTATATATATATATATATATAATATAATATATATATATATATATATATTATATTATATTAATTAATTATTTGATCTATTTATTAGATTGATTATATATATATTATATATGTATATATTATATTATATATAGATTATTATAGATATATATATAATTATGTATATATATATATATGATATATTATTATATTATATTATATATGATATATATATATATATATTATATATATATTATTATATATAATTATATATATATATATTATATGATATAGTATATATATATATTATATATATATATATATATATATATATATATATATTATATATATTTATATTATATATTTTTATGTAGATCTATATAGTATGGATATATATATATATATATATATATATATATTATATATATATATATATAGATATATATATATAATATATATATACATACATACATATACATACACACACACACACACACACATATATATATATATATATATATATATATATATATTTATATATATATATATATTATATATTATATATATAATGATATAATATATATACATAGATACATACATACATACATACATATTTATACTATATGATATATATATTATATATATATATATATATTATATATATATATATATATATATATATATATATATATATATATCTAATAAAAGGAGCCCATAAAAAACCAAAAACAAAATAGAGAAAAAGTACTATATTTCAGAGACTGCTGTCTCCCTCTTCAGGTAGATGAATGAGAAAAGTTCACAGAAAAGGTGGGGTATTTATACCAAGAGGTCCACCACAAACGAGCCATTTTAAGTCACCCCCGCTGATAATCTTCCTCTAATCTTCTTAAGGGTGGTTGAATGAAGACGTTGTCGATCGTGTCCGAAATCCATCCTCCTTTTGAGATGTTTCATTACCTGCCTCTCTTTATTAAGGCCGATTCCATCATTTGACTCTTGTACCGGCAGTTGCTGCTATAAATTACACGTGACAAATTCCAGTTTATTCTATGGTTATGTTCATTTATATGGTTGAAAATAGCCGGAGTTCTGTTGTCCATACCTAACTGACCGTTTGTGTTGTATTAATCTCTGGGGAAGGGATTTACCTGTAAATCCGATGTAAGATTGGTCACAGTCCTGGCATGGGATTCCGTATACCCCAGAGTCCTTTGGAGATGTCTTTTGTTGGACGTTAATCAGGGATTGGCTAAGGTGTTTGGGTAAGTAAATACAAAAGGGTTCGATTTTCCGAGGGGGTTGTTATTCTCTTAATCGTGTCCAGGTGGGGAATTATTATTTTATTGTTGGGTGTATCTCTGGTCTTGTCTTTAGGGGTCGGTAGAAAATTACGTTAGCTTTGTGAATTGCTTTCTCAATTATATGGTCAGGATATTTTAAAGACGAAAGTTGCTTGCGAATTAGTTCAAATTCTTTTTCCAGGAATTCTGGGGAACAAATTCGTAAGGCTCTTAAGAACAAGTTACTAGCTACACCTATTTTGATAGAAATGTCATGATAGCTAAAGTAGTGAATGTATGAAAGTGAGAACGTTGGTTTTGCTGTATATGGTAAATTTGTATTCTGTCGTATCTCTGATTATTAAAACATCAAGAAAAGGAATTTTGTTGTCTGTTTCCCATTCAACTTTAAATTTGATGCTGGGCACTAATGTGTTTTAATTTCGAGAGGAATTCATTGAAATTGCCCCACTAGTATCCCAAAATGTTAGGATATCATCCACGTATCTCATCCACAGCATGTTTTTGGGTTTTATTGCATTTATTACTGTAGTTTCAAAATATCCATGTACAGATTGGCTAGAAACAGGACTTAAAGGACTACCCATACTACACCCGAATTTTTGCTTGTAGAATGATTCCCCGAATGAAAATACGTTATTAGATGCCACATGAATTCAACTAGCTTTATTATTTTGTCAAGCGCCAATGGGAAATGATCTGAATAGGGGGATAATTTTACCCTTAAAAACTGAAGAACGTCCTGTACTGGTACTTTAGTGAAACAAGGAATCTACATCAAGGCTTAAAAGTTTTATGTTGTGAAGTGGTATAGTATGTGCTTCTCTGAATTTGTGACAAAAATCTTCCGAATGTTTAATGTGACTGGGAGAAAAAGTGCCTAAAAAAGGGGAAAGGAGGCCAGCTAACCATTTAGAAATTTTGTAATTGAAAGCACCGGCACATGAAACGATGGGTCTGAATGGAAGATTGTCTTTGTGAGTTTTTGGGAAGGCCATAAAATAAAATAGGGTAATTTAGGATTAATTACTTTAAATTTCTCTAATAGTTCAATACTTTTTTTGTCTTTGCCAATTAATCTTACTTTCCGAAAAAATTCTGTGGGAACGTTTTGGAGGGGATTTTTCGTCAGTTTTTCGTATGTGTTTGTGTCGCTAAGGAGCTGGTTGATTTTGTCAAGGTAGAAGTCTTTGTCCATTATTTACGATTTTGCCGTCTTTGTCGGATCTACTTATTATAACATCTAACTTTTTTAGCGAGTGGATGGCTATCATGAATCTGCGGGGAACAGGATATTTCTTATGTAAGTCAGTTTAAAGCATTTAGTAACACTCCTTTTAAACATATCTCTTCACGGTTGTAGTTTTTGTCAGATATGAATTTATCAAAAGCCACTATGAAGTCTAGGTTGTTTTTGCGGTCTGGCATAAGGGCAAAGGATAAGCCTAAATTTAAAACTAAATGTTGATTTACAGTAAGGGGGGTGTTGGATAAGTTTAAAACTTTGTCTTGTTGCTCAAGATTATTCCATGCACTATTGTCTATTAGGTTATTTAACTTGCGTAGAAGTCTGTTGGAAGAATGAGGTCACGCTATTATAGGCAGCAATGTCGGAACAGAATGAAATCAGATACCTGTATATGTGGTCCGTAGTGAGGAGGCGAAGATTAGACTGGGTTCCATATATCACTCTGCGTAGTACGAAGATGTCGTTTTTCGTATCGGTGATTCTTTCCTCCAGGAAATCTTGTGTGAGAGAGGGAAGGGGTCCGATTGCAGAGTCCATCTCTCCCGAATCCGTACATTTTTGGTAGTACTTGTTCTTTGAGGCATTCTTCTAAAAAGTGTTTTTGGTTTTTCTTTTCCAGCCGGTGTAGTCTGATCAGTTCTTTTTCAACTTGCGAAAAAATTGGCTTGACTTCTGGAAGTGAGTGAAGAATCCTGGAAAGGCGGTTGAATTCCATAATGGGCTGAAAATGACTGGTAAAATGTTCTGTAACAAAAGAGTTCCATCTAATAAAAGGAGCCATAAAAAACACCAAAATAGAGAAAAAAGTACTATATTTCAGTCATCTACCTGAAGAGGGAGACTGCTGTCTCCCTCTTCAGGTAGATGAATGAGAAAATTTGAACTAATTCGCAAGCAACTTCGTCTTTAAAATATCCTGGACCATATAATTGAGGAAGCAATTCACAAAGCTAACGTAATTTTCTACCGACCCCCTAAAGACAAGACCAGAGATACACCCAACAATAAAATAATAATTCCCCACCTGGACACGATTAAGAGAATAACCAACCCCCTCGGAAAAATCGAAACCCTTTTGTATTTACTTACCCAAACACCTTAGCCAAATCCCTGATTAACGTCCAACAAAAGACATCTCCAAAGGACTCTGGGGTATACGAAAAATCCCCATGCCAGGACTGTGACCAATCTTTACATCGGATTTACAGGTAAATCCCTTCCCCAGAGATTAATACAACACAAACGGTCAGTTAGGTATGGACAACAGAACTCGGCTATTTCAACCATATAAATGACATAACCATAGAATAAAACTGGAAGTTTGTCACGTGTAATTTATAGCAGCAACTGCCGGAACAAGAGTCAAATGATGGAATCGGCCTTAATAAAGAGAGGCAGGTAATGAACATCTCAAAAGGAGGATGGATTTTCGGACACGATCGACAACGTCTTCATTCAACCAACCCTTAAGAAGATTAGAGGAAGATTATCAGCGGGGGGTGACTTAAAAATGGCTCGTTTGTGGATGGACCTCTTGGTATAAATACCACCTTTTGCTGTGAACTTTTCTCATTCATCTACCTGAAGAGGGAGACAGCAGTCTCTGAAATATAGTACTTTTTCTCTATTTTGGTGTTTTTATGGGCTCCTTTTATTAGATGGAACTCTTTTGTTACAGAACATTTTTACCAGTCATATATATATATATATATATATATATATATATATATATATATATATAGATATATATATATATATATATATATAGTACATACATATACATACATACATACATACTATATATATATATATATATATATATATATATATATATATATATATATATATATATATATATATGCTTATATGTCACTAAATAGCGTGTGACAATATATTCAGCTAAGGCCACAGGAAAAATAAAAGAAGGAGTACCGAGCGCTTTCGTGCTTCACATTTTCGAGGTACAATGTTACCTCGAAAATGTGTTGAAATAACGAACGCGCACTCGGTACTCCTTCTTTTCTTTTATTTTTCCTGTGGCCTTGGCTGGACATATATATATATATATATATATATATATATATATATATATATATATATATATATATATATATATATATATATATATATATATACATACATACATACATACTACATACATACATACATACATACATACATCATACATACATACATATATATATATATATATATATATATATATATATATATATATATATATATATATATATATATATATATATATATATGTGTGTATATATATCTATACACATTGTTATGTTTTAAGCCCTAGTCTGAAGGGACCAAATACGTAAAGGAAAATAGTTGAGGGAAAATGGAGAAATAAATTACTTGAACTTACCTTAAAAGGATTTATAGTGTAATTAATCTAGAGGAGTTCGCCAGAAAACTCAGCTAATTACTTTACATACATTTATTTACAGGAGGCTGCTTAATAGCCTGGGAAAGTAAATGCAACTTGTCCACACGTGGGACCAATATTATCTCTCCCAAGGGATAGTTGGCTAAAAATGCAGTTCACGTAAAAGGCTGGCTTTCAAAATTGTTCATATGTATTGTGGCAAAGCATCACTTGCAGGCCCGAAGACTTGGACACGTGACTCAGAAAATCTGGAAGAAATTCCAGATTAGACACAAAATAATCAAAGAGTTCTTGCACAAGTTACAGTTACTCACTTTGTCTAACACACTGGGGAGGAACTCTTAGTGTTAAATGAAATATTCAATGACTTCATTTGTCTGGGACGATCACACAAGGGAGGCTGCGCCCACGAGGCAGTGAGAGGAACAAAGGAATGTTCATTTGAGAATTAGGAGTTTGAATTTGAAAATGGGGAGTCATTATGATACTAGGAGGGAAAGAACTGGCAATATGACTGATTCACAAGACGTACCTGGATGCCATAATAAGTGGACCTTTGTAGAAATGCGGGGCGGTCGGCTTTGTCTCAGGTCTGGGCGCGCCAGTAACGCCGTGGTAGGGCCTAAAATGGAAGGCTGGCTGGCTGGGACATCCGTCGAGTCAGACTGGAAGCGACTGAGGTCGAAGGCAGGTGTGTAGCATGGGTGTTGGGGGTCAGCTTAACCCCCCCCAAGAGCAGGGCATCCTGGGAACAGAAACATACGGTCAGCAAAGGGTTCACAGGAAAAAGGAGCTTAAGACGTTAGCCTAATAAGTACCTGGCTACGTACACCCTTCCTTTTGGGATACGTCCTTAGGCTGACAAGTCATTATTCCCCCTCTCTAACAGGAAATTCTTATCTCTGGCTGGCGTGCTTTGGGTTCCTGCCTAAAATCAGCTGATATTAGAGTAAATGGCTGCTTTTCTAGCAATCAAAATATTTAACTAAATGCTGGGTAGACGAGGGTATCAATAAATGTAACAGCTCCCCCTGTTAAGAAGGCATTCACTCCCTTACGGGCGTGAAGGCCATGGCTAAATAAATTGATTGTCTCGACTACCCAGTTCTCCTACTCTAACTGAGGTTTTTAGAGCAGCGATACGGCTAACTACAGTGGCCTACCTAACTTATAGGTGGAGATGCTAAGTTTATGAACTTACGGAATTAATGTAGTCTAGCCTAATTGAGAACTACTGGTTGTCTGTGATGACAGTCTACTCTACCCCTATGTAAGGTTACTTGAAAATTCTACTTGCTACTACCCTAATGCCCTAGTACTAAATTATTAGCCTAACCTACTCATTACAGTTAATTAGAGACGCAATCAGTCCAGAGTGCGGTACACACAGTAGTGGTTTATCGAACCTGAATTGTTAAAGTACAGAGAAGAGGTAATGATGCGTGAGGATGTGAGGGGTTTAGTAGTGTACCAGGATGGAAAGTAATGAGGTAATTATGACATACATGAGGGTTAGTATCACAATTTCTAGGGGTTTGAGGGTTAGTTACTGGCAGAGATCAGGCTGGCTACCTTCTCTGGATAGTAGGTGCCAGGATCACTGCAAATGAATGTGACACTGTACCTAGGGCACAGGTGCCAAGGAGAGCAGGTGGCTCTTTGGTTAGTTTGTTAATGACGTCCCTTCTTCTTCTTCTTATTCCTCCAGGACCTGGCTATACCAGTCCTAGGAGTAGACGGAGGGACCGACTCTGGGGTGAGGCCAGAAACGCTGTCAGGAGCAGAGGCAGTGGTAGCCTGAGGGATTTCAGGAGAACACCCTATTTCGGTATCTGCAGCAACCGTTGTAGAGGTGGAACCTACTGCAGGGTTGTAAGGGTAAGACTCCAGGCTGACTCCTGTCGGGCAGTTCCTGGTCGGCCAGAGGAGGCGTTAAGGTGAGGTCTGCCGGAGGTTCATCCTCGGGCGACAGAGGTGATGTTGAAGAAGACTCATGGACTTGGGATTGGACATGGGCTGCGGTAAGCTCCATGCCTGGTGGAGGATCTCCTGTAGGATTATCCTTGATAAGGTTAGGCGCCGGCGCTAGCTCAGGGCCAGGCGCAAAGGTCAAGGTTTGTGGTGGCTCTACGCCCAGGCTGGACGGTAGCTTGGCACTTGCTCAGTGCTGCCAAGTGGCACTGGCAGTGTGTTGAGGTCGACTGGACCTGTGACGGGTACCGGAAGTGCAATACCTCTCAGCGTGCCCTTGGTAATGGGAGACAGAGGGTCCTGTCTCTTTTGGAAGGCTAAGCCTTGTGGAACATGGACTGTGTCTGCTGCTGGTAGTCTGCTAGGGGCACCTAGGCCAATTAGTGGAGTGCCCTATTACGTTGCAAAGGTTTTGCAGCGAAACTGTGAGTGATCAACTCTCCCTCCGTGGTAGCGGGGGAGACTGTTTGGTGGCCATACTTCTGGGAGGAAGTAGGTTCTTGGATGGTCCTCCTTGCTTTGGAGTGGTTTGTTGTAGAGTTAGGACCCTTAGGCTTTTTTAAATGCGAGAGAGACTTCATGTCTTGCCCCAGGAGGATGGTCATAACCTCCTGGAATGTAGCTTGCAACTGCAAGTGTACAAACTTTGGAGAAGTGAGGTCTGATGACCTTCAATTGTACGGTCGGAAGGATCAGCTTGATATGGTTGATGCCTTCAATGGTGATGAGTTGACGCTGTCAACATTAGCCCCTCGGGAGATTTCGATTTTCCTGTATCAGGGAGATTGAGCGCCAGAGTTGTCATAGGAGCCTCTGAACGTTAGGTTTGGTGGATAATGGCTTTGGAGGGGTTGCGACGGTTCTAGGGGTCCTAGTGAGGAAGAATTGGTGACGGCCATTGCGATGGCAGGAATATTAAAATTCGCGCACCCTCCGTAGTTGGCAGACATGGGGAGGTTAAGGAATCCTCCATTGAATCACCCTTGGAAACAAGTCCGGGGTTAACTGGTGGGCTTACCTCGTCCAAAGGGAGGAGGTAGGCAGTAAAATGGTAAAAGGCTGGCCAGAGACGGCGGGACTGTGAGACACAGTGTGTGTAGGGCTGGAAGCTGACAGAGTGGCTTGAGCTAAGATACTCTCCTTACAGGCCTTCTCCCGCTTGATTTCGAGTTCCTTCTCCTTGAGAGCTAGCTCATGCTTTCTCTCTTCTTCACGTGCCTTCATTTCTGCTTCTCTTTCCTTCCTCTCTGCTTCTTTCCTTCCTCTCTTCTTCTCTGGCGGCTTTCTCTTGCTGGAGCAGATCGTCCATCCGCCCCTTCTCCCACACTGGGTGAGTTCCTGCCCAAAGTAACCAGCATTCGTGCCCAGAGCCATGAGTATCTGGAGCCTCTCCAGCTCCATGGATATAGGTGGTGGGCAGCAGAAGACATTCCCTTAGGCTGCAGCAGAGCTCGGATATGGTTAGAAATAATGGTGGCCAGGGAATAGTACTGGATGGAATGGAGTGCCTACTGTGTATTGTGGCACTCACTTAGAAATGTGTTCTGCAAGGTGGTAATGAAGTCTTAAAAGACTGGGTGCTCTGTGGCACTGGGAAGTGTCATGTAAGTTGGTGGCACTTGTGGGATGGCACCTTCTAAGGAGGTGAGAAAATCAAATGGAGTGTGCTTTGTTACGTCACACTTAAGGGTGTTCCTAACTTGGGGAGATGCTGGAATGGGCAACCTGTAGGTCCGATACAGGTGCAGCGGCACTTGGAGGAGGCGTTCCTTTTTGACAGCACTTAGGGCTGGTAATGCGGGCACTTCGGGACGTGTTACCTTGTTGAGTGTCCGAAGGATCACTGATCCTTGTACATGGACACACTAATGAATTGGCGCTTCCGTAACGACGGACACGCAGGTAAAGGGCTACCTGTATGTCTGTACAGGTGCCCACGGCACTTATGAGGAGGCATTATTCCTTGATTACAGTGGCAGCGTGCTGGTGTGTCCCGTCGTACGACACTAAATGCAGTATACTCAAATATACTGAAGAGAAATGGCACTCTGTTCGTGGCAGAGTATAATGCTGGAGGAGAGAAAGTAAAAGATGGGGGTACTTTAGCAGCCAGTCGATGGACAGTTCCGCAAATTAGGGGCACTGTAAAATGGTAAGACCTGTGGTGCACTGGTGGTGGCCAGTCTTAGACTGGGTAAGCGACTTCCTTGATAGAATAATGAGGTTGCGGTGGCACACGGTGCGGTTTGTGCTTGCGGTATACGCAAGTCTTTTGTGATAAAAAATGGAAAGACCACTTGGGCAAACGATAGGTAATGGTAAATTGGAAATGGTCAGTCCTTGGCAGAAGTACTCGGTAAATGAAATAAATGGACACAGGCACGTATCACACTCAGTGTAAATGAAAGACACAAGAGACTAAAATAATGTTAATGTTAGTAATAGACGTAGTACTCTTGGCTTGGAGAATAATAAGTTCTCTCTCTCTCTCTCTCTTCTCTCTCTCTCGCTCTCTCTCTCTCTCTCTCTCTCACTGAGAGGGTGAAAATGATATATGACGAACTCCCTTGTATTTATTTGAACTACTAATAATGATCTCTACGTTAACGTTTAATGAAAGAATTGCTGGATAAGGTTTATGAAAATGATAACGCGCTAGCGATGAACGATATTTATGTTACTGGTAGCGGCTTGCGCTTATATGAAATGATTTGCGTTTACAGTGGTACCATATTCGCGGGGGATGTGTACCAGAACCCCCCCGCGAATAGTTAAAATCCGCAAATGTTTGGAACCCCCTCTAAAAATGCTCATAAACCCCTATCCTAAAACATGCAAATACCAAAGTATCCCTTAAAGACCATCCTTCATCAATATACATAAAATATCCTATTATGGTTTCATATTAATCTTTGAAATATTTTGAATAATTACTATTTTAAAGTAAATCTTACATTTTATGTTTTATACATAATACATACTATGTACGTACTGAATGACTTAGTTACGTATGTGAAAATAATTCAGTCCCCCATAAGTATTCAGTCATGCACGTTTTCTTTCATACTGTTACTATTTGAGACATCCCATTTTCTTTTTACAATGGAAATGTTAAGTCACAAATACCAAATGTCTATTTAAAGTATTATCCTACATCAAATATACCATTGAATTGGTATTATAATATCATTTTAAAGTAATCTTAAACATTTTACCATTAGAAATATATAAACAGCCAATAGCAGAGAGAGAGAGAGAGAGAGAGAGAGAGAGAGAGAGAGAGAGAGAGAGAGAGAGAGAGAGAGAGAGAGAGAGGGGGGGGGTTGTCCTTATTTAAAAGAGTGAAGTGGATAGATTATTGTACTTCTTTAAAATACTATCACATATGAATTTTGAATATAGTTTATATTACTATTATTATTATTATGCAAAAATATTAATAAACATACACATGTACCATAGAAATTCTCTCATCTCAGTAAAAGAGAGAGAGAGAGAGAGAGAGAGAGTCTACCATTATCATAAGATATGGCAGCACAGTTGTTGGACCCAGCCAACTCGGCTTGCTACTGGAATTCTGAGAGAGATGCGGGTAATGAGCATTTTCTTTCATTCTTCTTACGCAATTCTTTTTATTTATAAACTAAAATCTTGCTAATTCACCTTAGTATTTTCTTTAATGAATTTATATTCATACATCGCTTTAAGAGAGAGAGAGAGAGAGAGAGAGAGATGGAGAGAGAGAGCGGAGAGCGGGGGATTCGATCGTAGTATTTGAGGATATCTTTCACCCAGTATAATATTTTGTAAAATACAGTTATTATTATATATTTGAAAATTTTATTCATAACGGATATTACAGCCTTTTATTATTGTTATTTTTTAAAATAATTAATAAACAAATATTACGCCTATATGTTACCATAAAAATCTCTCATCTCGGTAAAAGAGAGAGAGAGAGAGAGAGAGAGAGAGAGAGCGAGAGAGAGAGAGAGAGAGATAGAGAGGAGAGAGAGAGGGAGGGAGGGGGGTGGGGTGGAAATGGGGTCATGCCCACGTGATGGCAGCCACAAATCAGCTCCTTCCCCCTCCGGTCACTTAACTTGATACATATATCTGAGTTTTAGTACCTTGAGTTAGAGAAAGAATCTGACTGGGATTTCCTTCATTCTTCCATAATTTTTTTAAATTTATAAGCTAAAATCTTACTATTTCACTATGGTATTTTCTTTAATGAATTGATATTATTGCTGTATAATTAATATTAATTTATTTGAAAATAATAAATCATTTATTTATCATACAAAAAAACATACATCTTTGTAGTAGAGAGAGAGAGAGAGAGAATTATTATTTTTATTATGTGATATCATTTAAAACTTATTAAACTTACTAATACAGTATTAATCAAAATTAATATTGAAAATTAGTAAATCATTTTTGTATCATAAAAATGTATTTAGTCATGAAAATAAACATCAAAATACACTAATTAGTGATTATTTTCGTCGGAAAATTCCGTGAATGGGCGAGTCCCGTCTGCGAATAATTTCTAGATAGATTCCAAAGAAAAATCCGCGAATGTGTGAGTCCGCGAATCCGGAGAACGCGAATACGGGGAACACTGTACATATGAAATTTACAACGATGCGTTTTGCGTTAACAATTCTTTTTATGCATTCAACTTACCTGTCAGATATATACTTAGCTATAGACTCCGTCATTACCGATAGAAATTCGAATTTTGCGGCACACGCTACAGGTAGGTCAGGTGATCTACCGCCCCGCGCCTGGGTGGGTGGGCGGGAATAGGAACCATTCCCGTTTTCTAAGACAGATTTTCTGTATCGTTTGGAATGTAAACATACGTTTGCAGTTCCTCCTGATTTCGATTTTCGTGTTTCATCGCCATCGATCTTCTGGGCTATCTTTTGCAGGGAAGTACTGGGTCTTTGTTCGGCATACGTTTATTAACTGTTTTAACGAATTTGGCTTCGAAAATTTCGAAGAATACATTACGTGTAACTACCGAAGTTTTCGGTAGACACTTACATAGTTTGCAAGAAGGGAAATATTAATATTTATTCATAATAAAAGGGTTAAAAAAGTAAAAATGTTATTGCTTGACGGTAACCTTATTATCGAGGAAGTCAGAAAAACATAGAACTAGTTACGCTTCCTTTAGAAGTTTTATAACTCTCGTACTAACGAGCAGTTAGAGCATTACAGTACTAGGTAGTGTTTGTATCCTCATCACTTCTTTACTTTACGAACTACAAATTCATATTGCAATTTGAAGATAAAGTAATATAGCACCAAAAGCGAGCTATTAGAAGGTAAGAAGTGAATTAGTGTTTCCCATTGCAATGGAGGGTGCGTCTGATCGGCTTCATCTCGCTCCCAGGCCTAAACCTCTTCCAAGCTCACAGGCCCAGAGGAGAAGGAATGTCGAAAGCCTTACGGAGGTTATGGAGAATCCCCACCGATCAGGCGTCCCCTCGGCAGTGTCTGTAGAACGTCCCAGACTGCCAGGATAGCCATTGGAAAGGCATCCTAAACAGTGTTTCCCCCATATGGTTAAACCTCC